>NC_045780.1:22850665-23153695 GCF_008692025.1 Phocoena sinus | reverse complement strand
TCATGTATAACGTATCTGAAGACTGGATTTTACAACCACTGCTGATGGCATTATGCTGTTTTATTAAAATTATATTATGCACATTACGTAATTAATTCACTGAGGCTTCCAGCTTAGAACACAACCCTCCACAAATCTGGATTTTTAGTTTTAGTTTTCTTTTGTTTTAGGAGTATTAACACCTATTTGAGAAGACAGCATGGGGGTGGCATGAACATTAACACATACACCACAAAAAATGTGACACATACAAACTCTTGCACCAAGAGAAAAATTTTGAGAAATTAAGTAAAATTAGTTAATGAGAAAATAAATTGCCTATTATATAAAAATGTTAAGAACCCAATATTTTCTTAAGGAGATTTGCACTGAAGAGAGTTGACATTAGTCTTAGATCACCAGTACCCGATTTGACTCATTAGCTGAACTGAAATACAAATAAACAGTATTGATTAGGACAGTCGGAATTAGGGACAAGCATTTAACCTTTGGAGTTGACAACAGTACCCTCCCACAGTACATACTATGGTAGATCGGGAGTCTGACCCAGGATGGTTTTTATGTTTTGGGGTGTTGTTTTTTTTTTAATGTCTTTAACAATGCCCTTTGTATCTGTAAGTGATTTATTTAGAAATTTTTCAATGCTGTTTTTATTAAAGGCAAGTCTTTCTCTACTGTTATTCTTGTTTTTATTATATAAAAATATATATTTTGGCAGCCTTGCAAAATTAATCTTAAAATACTTCCCCCAAATTATTACATTCCAAGTATATATCCTTGAGAAGGAACATCTGTTTTATCTCTGAATAGTTGAAATCATGTAATGTTTATGCCGTACTTTAAAATATCATCTAAGGAAGAAAATTAAATTTCCAGGTTCATCATATCTACTTTCACAGCTCCTCAATTACAGGATATGTACTTTTTTCACTTTTAACATTTTTGAAAATGAGATACATCCTAAAATTTGGATTTACTCTTCATTTTCTCCTAAAACACTATTAAAGCATCTAGCAATCCACAGTGTAACAGACATGAGAAAATACATTATTTTCCACACGCCTACGACTTACTAAGCGTGTAGGTAGGTTCTGCCACATGTTTAATGTAACAGTACTTCTCACACACAGAAATTCCTAGAAGCAGCCTAATACCCCCGATCAATCACCTTTTTGCTTGAAAGAGGGGGAAAAGGTGGCACCAGGAGCCACCAAAAAGAATAGAAAAGTGAAGTACATACTTCTCCCGTACCCTTTTCGGCAAGCAATGTTCATGTGATCCACTTCTGGCCAATGAGAAGAAAGCAGAGAAGTGGCAGTTCCAGGAACGCTTCCATTCAACCAACACAGAGAAAAGACTTGGCTGGTGTGACCTCTTTTCTTCCCTTCTTCCTGTCTTACTCTTTAAGGATAATGGTACCAAGGCTCAGAGAGGTTAAAATAACTCACCCCAAACCATGCAGTTGGTAAGTGGCAAAGCCCGAGGCAAATCAGCCTCAGGGCAATAGGCCAATTCCTTAGGAGCTAATTTCTTCCAGCGCTAAATAAAAAGTTACTGGGGTAATACGCACCAGTCAAATCAAATTTCATCATGCAATCCTTTATGTAACTAGCAAAATGTAAAAACAGCACTCTCAGGTAGTTAAAAGCCTGTCCCATTCCCCACCCACTCACCCACCCACACAAAGAGAGCCTCCCCAGAATCACTCATCTATCTTGTTGGAGTAACCCACAGTTACTGCCCCCTAAAATTCTGAAATCAAATAAGCATGGCTGGTGCTCTCTGACTCAAGCAATTGAGAGATTTTATTATCTAGTATGTAAATCTCTGAATACACATCCCAACTACCTGATTTAGAACACACACACACACACACACACACACACACACAGAGTCTACAGTAAAATCAAGAAAAACTAAAATAGAGCAACTTTCACTAATTTTACCCCCAAAACATTGATCCTGCCTTGGGCAAGGTAAATAAATCAGTGAAGCTGTAAATACATTATATTTCCATTACAGACAATCATTTTCCCCATGCCTTCATTCAATAAGTGTTGAACAAATTCTTAAAGACTAGAGATTTGGAGGGATGTCTGACCAGGAAGCGCCACACGCTTTGGACCAGAACTGAGCAGAGCCGGAACTCAATTCTCAGGTCTTTTTGCCTCCAATTCTAGCTTTAGGACCTTAAAAATCCTGAGCCCAAAACGTGAACCTAGTATAACTCCACGCAAGTGAGAAACTAAATCCAGATGCCAGAGCTCTGTCCGAATTTGCTGAGCACTTGCTCTGAATAAAGTTCTACCCAGAAGGTGATATACATTAGAATAAAACATGCTCCTGCCCTCAAGGCCCTTGAGTCCCTGTGACCACTGTGTGATTTAAATAATTCAACTGAAATCAGAGACATTATCAGTAACAGAAAAAATTTAAAAAGAAGTCTCATGTGCCTCTTAAGATGTCTCAAATTAAAATGAAGCTTTCCATTTGACAAAACCCTAAAATATATACTAATCAAGATAAATATGACCCGAATGATAATGGCCACAATGATAACATTTATTATTGAGCACTTACTATGTACCAGGCACTATTTCAAATGCTTTCCAACTTCTAATACACAACAAGAGCATTAGATATTATTATCCTAATTCTACAAATGAGTTCACAAAAAAGCTTAGAGAATTACTTCATAACTTGTCCAAATTTACATATGCTAATAACCACCACACAATTCAGCCTCCAATTTCGAAAACTCCTGCCAGTATTCTATAGTTCTTTAAAAACGGATAACAACTCCCGCACACACACGTACACACCGACACGTAGTTTTATCTGTCTCTATAGGTCTGTTTGCTTTGAATATCCCCAAATTTAATCAATATCAGGAAAGAAAGCTAGAAGCTGAGAGAAATACTATCCATACAGAATGGGCCATTTGTGGTTAAAAAAAAAAAGAAAAGAAAGAAAGAAAAAGAAAAAATCAGTAAGATGAAGAAAATGAAGAGTTTAACAAGAAAGTTTCCAACACTTCATACTTTAATTGTGAATTGAAGGAATTATTGAGGAAAAATATTTTTAGAAAAGCATTTAAATTTATCCTGTGGGTGTCACTGACACTAAGGTCATTTCAACACAATGATTTTCAAAGTAATAGAAACAACTTAGGGTGGAAGCACCCAAGAGATGATTACAATAGAATCAACACTGATTTGCTCCAACGTTCCAGGAGATGAAAGTATAGACCTCATCTCCTCAAGATTCTGCTGGGATTGGATGTCTTTACTTCATTAACTGCTCATCCATGATACTATCTGAAAAATGCTGACCCTGCAGCTTTGTGCAGACGACTGCTGTTGCCTCAACAACTCTGTTTACTGGAATATCCATTTTCCTGTCTAATAGAGCCCAGAGTTGGAACTTCCTCCACTAGAGCTGATTTTCTACTGCTTCATTTATGCTACAGCTGTGTTTATACTAGGCGTGAGATATTTATCTCCATGATCATATACAGTCCAAGGTAAAGAAAAATACAGGTAGAAAATGAAAAGGAAGAGACACTCCTTTCACTGTCTTTCAAAGTAGAACAATTACAATTAGGTAGGGGAAAAAATACCTGTGAAAATGAACTCATTTTTTTACTTATAAAGGAAAACTGCTGACATAAGCAAACTGATGTAAATTGTGTATGTGTGTCCTGTCTCACTAATGTGCAAGTTTCCCTACTGGATTATAAGGTTCTTGAGGGCAAGAGTTAGATTCAAGAAACCTCATCTCTTACATGGGATGATGCCAAGGCCTGGGCCGTGGTGTCTGCGTTCCCCACTGTGTACTCTCTGGCTGTGAAGGAGATGAGAAGATTTGCTGATGATCATGGCCAGGTTAGTCACTACAGACCCAGGGCAGCACCCTGCCCACGGGAGGCGCTTATTGAATATGAGTTGGACTAAATGGAAATAATATCAGCATTACCCAGTTACCTCCATTAACAACCAGTTTAGATGAGCTTTGATATTTTCCAAATTGTTCGTTTGTTTTCTCCTTTTAAAATTGTTACTATTTAAAAGTTTAGGCATATGGTAATACTTAGCTGGAAGTAAATATTTAACCCAATCTCTACTAAGTAAAGTCCTTAACATTTTATATACAGTCTGAAGACATACATAAAAATATACATATACATACACACACACATTTGGAATAAAAGCTGGTCTCGTCATAGAGTTCTGTTTTCTACGCGGTAGCAGTGAATAGAGATTTACACTTCAGGAGAAGGCAGGCACCTTACCATTTATCTTCCTTCAGCCCATCAACTTCCCTCTCCCCCTCTACCTCTTCAGTCATGGGTGCCTTCATATTCAGAACACAGCAGCTGCTTATTTTAAGAAATCCAGAACTTCACAGCTGCTCACTGTGCTTTCTCGTTCCATTCCCATTGCAAAGCTGTCATGTTGTTTGTCAAGTCTGAAAATCTCTTTCCTACTTTTCATTGGAGACACTGATTAATTCGATAAAAATAGAATCTCAAACTGTCATAGCTCTTTCAGTCATCTTAATTCATTGTAATTGGTTTTTAAATATTCAGTTCCTGATTTCTCATAAAATTGAGGGCATCACACATGCGTGAGCTGTCGTTATTTCTTAATACTAGCAGTGGTAATAGTAAGGTACCCGTCCATTCTTCCCTGTTGTCTGTATACTTTCAACCCTGATTAGTATGTGTGTGGCTGATAAATAATTGATTTGATTTTATAGTGAGTGACATATTTTGAAATCTGCAAAGCATCTTATGCTGGGAATTTAAGCCAACCCTTTCTTTTCCCAAGATAGCTCTGGGCGCTCCTGCAAGAATAAGTTGGAGCAGATCTTGACTTTCCTATTAGCATCTCACAATTTATGAGCTTTTGATAGCCATGAGATGATTTTTAAAGGATGATTTTAATTCCCCAATGCACCTAGATAACTAGAAAAATAACAGACAATAAATGAGTGCTTTAAAGAAGGAATTTAAGAATTTAAAGCTTCACCCAAGCTGAAAGTAATCAACAAAACTTTATAATGGTCCTGAACCGACTTCAATATTCCCTTGACATTATTAAAGGGATGTATCAGCTTTGAATAACTTACTCCATTCAGGCTCCACAACCATCCTGTGATGCAGTAGTCATTATCTACAGTTGTTACATGAGGAGATTTGAGGCTCCGATATTTTAGGCAAATTACAGAATTAGGAATTGGCAGATCTGAAGTTCAATCCAGATCCAGCTGCATTCAAGTCTAGATCCAGCCACATTCACAGCCCTCACCAACCCCCAGGAAGAATGTGAGTCCTTGAACTTCCTGATATTTACAGCACCGTGTGGGTCCTTATATCAAGTTTAAACCTAAAAAAATTCAAAGTTCATTTATTTCATGGATTATCCAAGACTTTGGGGTTCAATTTATCACTGGCCACATACTGAGTAGGAAATGACAGGGCTACAATTTTCAACCATGATCGTAAGTAAAGATTTAACATATTGGGGGAATTATTTGAAAAATCAAATATAAAGAAACTTGTACCTCAAATAATAATTTTCCCAGTAGAATTCGCCTAGCAAGTTTATCGTGGAAATCAAAGAAAAGTGTATTGTTCTAAGTAAAACTCTTCAGGTAAGTTTCTATCAGTATCCTCCACTGTCAAAGTGTTAAATTCTTACTTTTGTTACTCCTGTAACCAAAGCTGATCAAACAATCAATCACACGCCTTCTGCAGCTCCAGGTAAACCACTTTTAATTAAAATATCCTTCAATTACCAACTCATTACAAATTCTGAACTCCATGGTAATTGAGAATTTAAGCAACAAGTCTGGCTGAATCACCATCCAAAAATACTGAGTGTAACTCAGTAAGTGAAGAGAATTAGAAATGAATTTTTTTCCTAAAGAGAATTCAGATTATATCAACTCACTGGTACAATTCCGTGTTATTTAAAGACAAACACCTTTGATAGGTCATTATTAGGAATTTAGCTAATTATGCATTAGTTTCTATTGGGAAGCTTTACTACATGTCTTGTGATGGCATTTATACCAGACTATCTTTACAAGGATGTCTGTAAATTAAACAGCCTGGAAGGATGAAGACGGCATCTCCCTCCAGGACAGAGGACAAATTGGTTACCTGACCAGGATAATAAAGGCTGAGTACATTTGCCAGCAGCTCTTTATAAGACTGGTGGCTTCCCTTTGTGACCGCCTAGAGGGGTGGAATAGGGAGGGTGGGAGGGAGACACAAGAGGGAAGAGATATGGGAACATATGTATACATATAACTGATTCACTTTGTTATACAGCAGAAACTAACACACCATTGTAAAGCAATTATACTCTAATAAAGATGTAAAAAGTAAATAATTAAAAAACAAAAGACTGGTGGCTTCCTAAACTCTGCCTTCCTCAGCTGTGACACAGACCCACCAGGTGTGAAGTACCCACCTGGCGTCACTCAGTGTTGCCCCCCTGGGAACTGGGGGACAAGGGAAACTGACGCAAGCAGGAAGCTCGAGCCGCAGGCTGTGCCATGTGGAATAGAATCCTTTGTGTCTGACCCAGGAGTTTTGTGTCTTTTCCCAACATGTATGGAACTGTGGCAGCCTCACTTATTAGCTCACAGGCAGGGTAAAATCCCAGAACCTTCACTGCTCTTGACAGTTATGCGTGATTGATTAAGTATTTGCAGAGGCTCACCAACTCCAAGGGAAGTTTTTGCACCTCCCTCTGAAGCCTGAAACTCACAGCCATCACCTGCGCTCACACAATCATGGCAAACCCACTACAGAAAACCACCTTCCTACAAGACCTGGCCACCTGATAGCTACTAAAATGAGGGGCGACGGGAACAAGTGGAGGAGGCTTGTCCACTGCCGGGTTATTAGCGCCATCGTGACCATGGACCTATACGCCCCAAACAAGATATCCTTCTTACTCCCTGATTGATTACATGCTTTCCCAGGCTGACCTGTAAATCCCTGCCATCAATCAGTCTCATGGGAAGAAAATCTCGTATCTTGCTCCCTCTCTTCAGGCTACCCCAAGGGTGATACAAGCCAGACAGGTTTTGAGGCACTGAGGTGCCCCAACTTGCTTCCTTTTCCCCACCTTGCTGGTCAGGCTCATGGACAGTAATAACCAATATTTACAGAGCACTTCTCAATAATCATTTGATCCTTCTCCCACCTGGAGATGCAGACAATTTGTAGGCTCTCTTCACAGAAGCTCAGCGAATCCAACGGGCTTCGCCCAAACCCACAACTGGAAACTGATGAAACGGACACGTCAGCTCGCGGCTTCCAACTCTTTCTTCTGTAACCGTTCCACCCTGTACGCCACGAAACCCAGAAGCCCAGCAAATGGCTCACCCAGGAGCTCAGAACGCGGCTCCTCGGCCTGCGCCTCACAGGGAACGCCCACGGGCGGCGCGGTTCTGCATCCTCCCAGCACAGACAGCACCTCCCACGTCTCCCCCGCCCCGGGAGGAGGGCTGCGCCTGCGCACAGTGCCATCTGGCCCAGGTTCCGGAAGCGGAAACCCAGGGGTCCAATCAACCACCCCCCAACACACCTGCACAGAAACTGAGGCTGTGCCCTCCGGACCCCACTCTGGCCCTCTCATTCGCTCCTTCACCCACTCTCTGAGTGGCCCCATGAGAGGCAGGGGAGTACACTGGTTAGGGAGCAGGGTCTAGAGCTAGACGACATGGGATTTTTAACCCTGGCTCAATCACTTATTAGTTGTAAGATCTTAGGCGACTTATTTAACCTCTTTGTGCCTTAGTTTCATTATCTGTATAATAGGGATAATAACAGCACCTCTGTTACAGGGTTGATGTACAGATTGCATGAATTAAATAAAGTACTCCAAACAGGCCAACACTCAATAAATGTTATCTGTCACCACCACTCCAGCTGCTATGAGTCCCCACTGGACACACTGATCCCATTTTGGTTAGCACCCCAATTTCTCACCGTCAGGCCTGGGCCTGAATTCAGGTGAACTTCTCCAAGTTCCCCACACCCAACCCTACAAAACCCTACAAAACAGCAATCTAGCCTCGCCCACTCTGCCATCAGAAACAAAACTGTCAAAGAGTGCGATGAGCTCCAGAACTTTCTTACTGAATGAATAAATGTGTTGGGAAGACTCTGTCCTTCACAATATATATTCTGGGAACACAGTGTTCTGGGCTGGAGCATCCTCTCTACCTGCTCTGTGAGTAAATCCACATTGTAGGCAGAATAATGACCCCTTTCCCCTCCCGCACCCAAGATGTCCACATCCTTTTCCCGGAACCTGTGACTACGTTACCTTACCTGGCAAAAAGGACTTTACCGATAGGAGTAACAAGGACATTGAGGTGGCAGATTTTCCTAGATTATCCAAGTAAACCCAATCTAATCAGGAGTCCTTAAAAGCAGAGAAACTTCCCCAGCTGTAGTGAATCAGAGAGATGGCAGTCAGAAAGATTCAGATCATTGCTGGCTTTGAACATCTTGAAAGGGGCTACAAACCAAGGAATGTGCGTGGTCTCTGGAAGCTGAAAAAGGCAAGAAAATGGATTTCCTCTGGAGCCTCCAGAGAGGAACGCAGCCCTGCTAATGGTTTGATGTTAAACCAGTGAGACCTGTGCTGGACTTCTAATCTCTAGAACTTTAAGATAATAAATCTGTACTGTTTAAGTCGCTAAGTTTGTGGTAACGTCTTACTGCAACAATAGAAAACTAACAGAGTCCCTCCCTCTGGATTCTCCTACTAGGGAAAGACCACAAGCCAGTATCCGGGCACTATGCCGTGGAATTAAGCAACAGAAAACCACATACTTCCTCACTAATTCATGCTTTCATCGAGTCACTCAATGAACTTCTGAAGCACCTGCCATATGCCAGGCACTGTTCTATGTGCTCCAGAAAACAACAGTAGAACAGAGAGAAACAGTTGGCTTCTGTTCCATGGAGCTTACGTCCCAGAGGTAAGAGAGAGAGACAGTAAACAGGCCAATCAAGAAATAAAACAATTTCAAACAGCGATAGGTGCTGTGAAGAAAATAAAACAAAATGAAGAGATAGAGAATGCTGGGGCAGAGCCAGGGGAAGGAAACCCCAGACTGGGTGGGAGGAAGGCTCTCTAAGAAATGACATTTGAGCTGAAATCAAAAAGGTACAAGGAGTCAGCGAGGCAAAGATCCAAGTCAGATCCTGAGCTGCTAACCCATGGCTGACCAAGGAGTGCTTACTGAGAAGGTAAAAGATGAAGTAGCCACTCTGAGAAACTGACGCAACTTCTTGCTCCAAAGAAAAGGACACCGTGTGAATTGCTTCGCTCATTTCCCTGTCCTCACTCTTCACAAGCATGACTTCTAAGGCTTTATTTTTTTTAACATACTTTATGAGCAGTGTAAAGGCAGCATTACCCCCAGAGTCCCTGATATCACTCAGTGCTCTCCTTATCTGAATATGGATGCGGTTAGATTCCTGGGACGGCTGGACTGCTCTCGTTGTCCTTGTGATGGATTTCCCTGTGGCTGGCTGTTTCCTCTATCAGTGACACTGGCTCCAGGACCAAATCCATTGCTCAGGTTCAGACCCAGATGGAGAGCCAGAGCCCATGCAGACGCAGCTGGCTCCCCTGCACACTTAATGAGGAGAAAAATATCAAAGTCTCTAGATGGTGAGTAAATGGGTAAACTTCTCTCTCCTGTCTTATCAGGTAGGAATGACGGTCTGTGCCATCCAAATCACACATACACACAACAAGCCACTCGATTTATCTATTATTGGTAAATGGTATCTTGCTCTGACATCTATGGTAAAATAGTGAAAGCCACTCCAATTTTGATGAAGGCTGTCGTAGTGTCATTAATTATGTCTCACAATTGCTCCTTTCATAGGTTCTTTATGAAGGTCAAGCTAGAATGGCCAAGCAATCTGTCTCAAGCCAGCGTTCCCAGACGTACACAAACAATCCCGAGCAGCGCGAGCCATCTTGTACACCTGCTAAGACTCTCTCCCACGTATACTCGGCCATGTGAGAAAGTTACAAAGGCGAGATATGCAAAACGATTCCAGTTCTAGAGCTATGCTACCCATTTTTGTTGTTTTATACGTTAACACAAGAAACTTACATATAGACTTCATATTGAGTGGAAAGCCTTTTGTGTTGGGGAGTTGGGGTGCAGGGTTAACACTTCACAATGATAATTCACTGACCCTGAGGATGGTGCTCAGATTTTAGAGCCAGAATATGAGTCTGATTTCCAACCCCACCATATAACAACCGTACGACCTTGAACAGGACGCACCTCTGACCAAGCATCAATCCTTTCTTCTCTATAGATTGAAGTCGAAAGAAACGCCCTTTCACCTGTCTCAGAGGGTTCTCACAATTCCAAAATGAGATGTACTTTGTGAACTAAATATAAGTGTAAACGCAAAGTCCCCCCCACCCCCCACCCCAGCCTCCTCGCTCATGGTGCTACAAATATGTTGCGTTTAAGGCAAAAGCCCAGGTCCCGGTTCTCCGTACTCCACCCAGGATTCCTCTCCTCAGTGACTCCCTATGAGATGCCCTGGTGCTTGTGGGCATGGCTGTTCCCGCACCTGAGAGCATTCCTCTCCTCTTCGCTGTGCTTTTCGTGGGCTCCACTGACCACTGTTACTCTGCCACCCACAAGTCACCATCGACCCCCCCCCCCCCCCACCAACAACATTCTCTGGACAAATAAGTTCCTCTAAAACGCCAACCTCCAGGCCCGGCCATCAGGGAAACCATTTCCACTCTCGGGCCTTGCTCTTTCAAAAAGGCACCACCAAGAAGACGTCGTTAGGCACTGAGACCAGTTCTTTGCAGGAACTGGAAAACTTTATCTTTAAGGGCCAGATAATAAATATTTTAGGCTTCAAAGGCTTAAGTAATGTATCTCTGTAACACGTTCTTCTTTGCTTTGTTTTTACAATGCTTTAAAACCCTAAAAACAATTCTTAGCCTTTCATCCTTACGAAAACAGTCACAGGCTGGATTTGTCCCGAGGGCCGGAGTTTGCCAACCCACGCCGTATGCCACAGTCTCGTTCATGCCAGAGCGTACTTGTTTGTGTGTGTGTGTGAGCAGGTGTCTTCTGTTGGTAAGGGGAGTTGAGGGGAAGCTAGTTAAGTCAGGAGAGGTACCTGGAGCCTCTGTTCCCTTGGACATCCAGGCTGTCGCTCAGTCTGGTCCCACGGGCAGATTTCTTCCCACGTGGCTTTCTCTCAGTCCAGCCTCTTTCGGGGAATTCTAAGCCATGGGAGAGATCAGTCCATGTCTGAGCTCCAGAAGTAAGCCAGGCTCCAGTCCTCACCCTGAGGGCTCCTGAGCGGTATGTAAATCAAGCATGTGGCTTCCATGCCCCCCGGAACATTCCGTGACAGAAGGCCGCTCTGCCCACAGCACATGGATGGAACCTGGCGGCTACAGTGACTTACGATACCATCCAGCCTGGTGAAAATGCATCACGGAGCCACCCAAAATAGTTTAGACATTTATAATCTGCTATGCTTCCTACCAAAAAAAGAAGAGGAGGGAAAGAGGAAGACTGCAGAATATTTCGCTTGGATGTCATTATATCAAACACTGTCACATAATCCAAAAGCAAAAGTACGATTCCCCACCATTCACAGTTTCTAAAGGAGAGAGAGTAGATTTGGTCTTCCTTTGGATGTTTTCTCCTCTTCAGAGAAAACTTAATTTCAGTTCTTCTTGATTCTCACATATATGCCGTTGAGTTAAGGCCTCCCCAAGTGCAGAGGGTGCCCATCTGCAAATTAGTACGTGACGCCACCTTGGCCCACAAAGGAGCTAGAAAATGGGGCCCCTTCGGCTCTGTGGCTCAGCACAGTTTGGTTACTGAAGGTGCCTCTGTCGGGGGATGAGTGGGGGGGCGGGTGGAAGGCACCTCTTACCCTGGCAGATCCAGCTGTGCCCAAGGACACCCGTGTGTGTGAGCAGAGCCAAAATGGCTTCTCACCCCGACTTATGTCCTTGCCAGGCTGCACGACAACACACAGAGGCCCCGACTTGGTCCGCGAGTCCGGATGAATTTAGCCCACTTTATGCAGCTACTAAGCACTACGCTGACACAGAAGCCGCTCATAATATTTATGGCGTTGACTATGCTGGTGCTGGCGCCATCACCGACTTGTCAGCTGGAGAGCCTTTGCTCGTTATCACTTAAGGAGGGCTGATTTTGAGAGGGACAGAGAGGGTAAAGCCGTCCACGGTGTGGGTAAGTTGCAGGAGGAGGGTGACTAATAGCCATGAAGATGAGCACAGAGAGAAGGGTAACTAGTAGAACAGAGCCGACAGCTGAAGCTGAGGATGGAAGCCTGATGCTGAACGCCTGGAGGTTTAAACTGAAAGAGGACTTCCTTCAACAGTGGGAAGGAAGGTTTGGGAAACCTTGTTTGCACTGATGAAAGAGGTACACAGCTGAGAAGCCAGGAGGCCGGTGATGAGGTTTCAGTCTCCCAGAGGGGAAAGAATAGACACAGGTGGGGGCCTGGTGATGTGTGAGGAGGAAAATCTGAAGCTGCCGGGTCAGAACCAGCGATAGGTTGGAAGCGGGAAGAGGGAAGGGCGTGGTGGAGTCAGGGCTGACTGGAGTTCCTGGCCCAGGAAACGACTGATGGCTGTGTTTTGGTTGCCAAGGCAACAGGCCTAAATGGCAGCCGGAGAGGCCTCAGAGTCTCTCTCTGGGATCCTCCTGCCGTGGGTCATGCTGTACAGACCTGATGTTCTTCCATCAAACGTACAATACGTACTCTTGTTGCGTGAGGTGTGTGTATCACCTGAAAGGACTCTCCCTCCCCGTCGTATCAGGATGCTGTGGGTTGCAATCATGCTTCAGAAACATATTTTTCAGCATTGTTAGGGGAAACAAACATCTGTGACAACTAATCCGAACCCATTCATAGGAAAGATAAATACAAGCATTCTAACCTGTAGCATTATATGTAACTTCCTTAAACACGGAGAACGTTACAGCAGAGCTCTACCTTTCCAGCAGAGAATGTACTCCGTATCTTCCTCTAGAAACTAAAGATACTACATATAAATTTGAAATCATATATCTCTTCAAAGCATTAATTTTTAACAAGGCCAAAATTGCTAACAACCAGGGAAAGTACCGATTGATAAATTATGTGCTCGGTACATAGTATACATTGTGAATTTGCATGCATATTAAATGCAAATGACTAGAAGAGCATAACACTAAGGCTTCAAATTTATACGTGCAAAAGACAGTAAATCCTAACATTAAAGTTCTTCCCAGAAAACATTAACTCCCCACATCCCATGCAATGGCTGCACAGTCAGGGGAGTGGTCTCAGTACAGAGTTCAGGAAGAGTATAAAACTTGTATCACCCATGCCACCCACTCACCAGACAGAGCAGACAAGACCGTCTGCATCCCGTGCGACAGAAGCAAGGTGCTGGTGCTGCCCAGCTTTTCAAAGTTTTTTTTTTCTCTTTTTTTTTTCGTAATTTGACAGGAAAAAAGGTACCACCAAAACTGCCACTTTTGAATCACTAAGAAAATCTTTCTTCGTTGTAAAGATTTCAACATTGAGGAAACGGGACAAAACACAGCTAACTTTGCTCTTCCACCAAAGTAAAAATCAGAGGTATGGGATGTCAACTTGGTAGGCTTTGGTGCCCAGTTATTTGGTCCAACACAAGTCCAGCTGTTGCTATAGAGGCATTTTTGTAGATATAATTCACAGTATCCCTCAGTTAACTTTAGGTGAAGGTGAGTACCCTGGATAATCTGAGTGGGCCTCATATAATCAAGTTGAAGGCCTTAGGAGCAAAAACTGAGTTTCCAGGAGAAAAAAGAATTCTGCCTGAAAACTGTAACATAGAAATCCTGCCTAGGGCTTCCCTGGTGGCACAGGGGTTAAGAAGCCGCCTGCCAATGCAGGGGACACGGGTTTGAGCCCTGGTCCGGGAAGATCCCACATGCCGCGGAGCAACTAAGCCCGTGTGCCACAACTACTGAGCCTGCACTCTAGAACCCATGAGCCACAACTACTGAGCCCGTGTGCCACAACTACTGAAGCCCGTGGGCCTAGAGCCTGTGCTCCCCAACATGAGAAGCCACTGCAATGAGAAGCCCGCACACCGCCACGAAGAGTAGCCCCTGCTCGCCGCAACTAGAGAAAGCCCGCGCGCAGCAACGAAGACCCACTGCAGCCAAGAATAGAATAAATAAAATAAATTAATTTTTAAAAAAGCCAAGAATAGAGTAAATAAAATAAATTAATTAAAAAAAAAGAAATCCTGCCTAAGTTTCCAGCCTGCTGACTTGCCCTACAGATTCCAGATTCAAGGCTACGACATCAACTCCTGCCTGCTGGCCACCCCTATGAGTTTCAGACTTGCCAGCTCCCACAGTTATGTGAACCAATTACTTAAAATAAATATACTATATGTACATACACACAGGCGTAGATGCGTGCATATCTATTGATTCTGTTTCTCTGCAAAACCCTGACTGATACAAGACTCAAAGGGATTTCCCACTTAGAACAAAGTGTTCAGTATTATAATCCATCCTGGTGGTTCGTTGAGTGCTGCTTGATTTTGATTACAATGTAAAAATCAATGTATTCTCTTCTCAAAATTTTTTATTGGGAGACATATAACATTATGTTAGTTTCGGATGTACAACATAATGATTCAATATACGAATATATTACAAAACGATCACCATAAGAAGTCTGGTTAACATCCATCATCACACATAGCTTTTCTTGGGACGACAACTTTTAAGATCTACTCTCTTAGCAATGTTCAAATGTACAATACACTGTTATTAACTAGAGTTACCATGTTCTACACTACATCCCCACGACTTATTTATTTTAGAACTAGAAGTCTGTACCTTTTGACCACTTTCACTCATTTTGTTAAAATAGCTCCACCACTATGGAGTACAGGACTTTCTTGAAAATTTCCTTCCTGATACTCATTTAAAGATTTCTCACTCTAAGAGGCTGACTCTAAGAAGAAGAATGGGGAACTATATTTGTAAAAGAGGCTCATGAAAATCTTTCTGGTGGCTGAACATCTGCTCAGCAAGGCTGCTTTGGGGGCTCGCCTTGCTGTATTTATATTGTGAATTCTCTGTGGATGCTAAGTCTTGGGGGATGGAACTGTCCCCTCATTTATGGCCTAAAAGCACATGTCATACGATCAGCTCCAATGAAGCAAATATCCCTGTCAAGTTCAGATCAATTTCACGGGTTTAATGCCACTCTGACTGCTCCTTCTCTGTCTCCTTTCCTCCCTTGGCCTCAAAAGGCAGCTTACTGTGTGTGCTCTCCAACCTCGGCTCTTCCCATCTCCTCTGTGAGACCTGGAATGCTTATCCCCACACCCGGATCCAATTACTGTGTGTGCGCAGCCCATCCCGGGCCTGTGCTCCCTTCCCGACAGCTAACTCTTCTCACACCCCTTTATTTATTGACGACTGTAGGATCTCCCGGGAGTGGGAGGAATGAGGGAAAGGGTCGTAGCACGTCCAAAGGAGAACCGACCAAATTTTCTATCTTTTGCAAACTGTTCCATTGCCACGGTTCCATGACCTGTAAGCGGGGAAGAGAACTGATCTATTCTAGCAGGCATCTGGACGTCTGCTGTATATAATCTTTTGGATACGCCCTCTTTTTTTTTCGGACCAGTAGGGATGGGAGGAGTTCTCCGAGGCAGCCCCCCAGCCTTGACTGAAAGCTCTCAGTAAGCTCTCCTCATCTTCCGTCTTCTCTATCAGTCCTGTCACCAAGGCCAATCTCTTCTCCTTCTCCCTTCCTCACTGCAGCTCTTCTCACTATGTGCCTGCCTTCTCCCTCTTCTGAGTTACTGTATAACCCACAGCAAGAATCACCTCCCCCAATATACACTACCAAATGTAAAATAGATAGTGGGAAGCAGCTGCATAGCACAGGGAGATCAGCTCGGTGCTTTTTGACCACCTAGAAGGGTGGGATAGGGAGGGTGGGAGGGAGGGAGACGCAAGAGGGAGGAGATATGGGGATATATGTATACATATAGTTGATTCACTTTGTTATACAGCAGAAACTGACACACCGTTGTAAAGCAATTATACTCCAATAAAGATGTTAAAAAAAACAAATTACCTCCCCCAAATGTCACTTTGATCAATCATGTGACATGTTGCCAAGTGTTCCAAACGTTTCTTCTGAAATTAAATTTCAGCCCCGGATCTCAAGTCCACCAGCTGACTCCCTGCTTTCCCCTCACTCTCCTCCTTTCTAGCTGTGCCCCCAGCTCACAGGCCCCACCCCTGTGCCCTGCCCCCTCTCTGCTCTCCAGAAGGCGCGGCTAACCCTTCTCTCTTAAGACCCCTCCCCTAATACGTTCCTGCTCTCCTCTGAATCTCTACTCCGAAGGAATTCCCTTAACATTAAAAAATAACCCCTGTTTTTCACAGGGAAAATTCAAGAGGTGATGGGGCTTCTGGATCCCACATCCCAGATAACTAACTCACTATGGTTTTCCACCATTCCTGATTCAGATCCTGAGGTTGGGGCTCACGTACAGCTCACATCCAGGAAATCCTGGGGCAAAAAGTAACTACCTGAGTAATAACTTGCTTGGTTTCATCTGAAATCACCCCTATTTGTTCCGTCCTCGGAACAAAGTCTCAAATGAGAAACCTCCCCCGAATTTAACCTTTCCTCTCGGCAAATTCTCTTAGACACGGAAACTAATCTACACAAGTATTATTAGGCATGCGTATCAGAATATATTTCCCATTGTGATTTGTGCACATGTTACATACAGTTATGGATGTATTTTTGGAAAATTGGTTTTTTAATATTTAATAGCCATTAAACGGGTAAAATAATACTCTGCTCCTTATGGAACAGTGAAAAGTCATCCTAGCACTTTTTGCAAGTATTTGCAACTGTAATCAGTAATGCAGGCAGAGAGAATGCCAATGGTTTTCAATCATCACTGGTAAAAATGTAAATTCTTTAAAATTAAGACTCTGAAGTTCACCTGCATTAATCGACTGCTAATGCAAGCTGGGACTATTTTCTAGGATTCTGAGTGGCTTAACATCATCGAGACATGTCACAAGCTCCATCCAAGTTATTCAGTACATACATACCATGCATTATTCTGAACCTCTCAGAAGACGAAACAAGGAGAGGCAATGAGAGTGTCTGAAGAACAAAAGGAAAAATGAAGCACAGAGACCTCAGGCTAAAAGTATAAAACCCTTGAGAGGGTTTTAAGGACATTTTAGAGGCCTGAAAAATGAGAACAAATCAGCAGGCCCATTAACTCAGCAGCGAATTAAAGCACCACTGTTTCCAATTTCAGCCTTGAATATGGAGGGCACCAAATGGACCACGTTCTGCTTCCCCTCGGTAGGGAGAGTGAGAAGTCACCGCTCTGTATTCTTAACTGCCTTTCTTCTTTCCCAGCTTAAAAATTTAGTGCAAGAGTGACTATCCATTTCCTAACTCTTCTCCTAAAACATTATTACTAACTTCCCTAGGACCACGTTAAAGGGACAGCAAGAAAATGAACAATCGGAGATTCAAAACACAAGTTCTATTCCCCATTAAGTTCAACTTCTCTTCTTCCTTTTAGAAAAAGATGAAGTTTACTATCTTCAGATGTATTGTTCTTTACCTTCATACTTGAGACAAAATGGTAAAATACAGCATGTGGTTAATCCACAAACTGAAGAGCCTCTGAATTTAAGAAGTGGGCCATATTCCACAATTACATATATTTTATCGTCTCGCCTCATGGAAACGGGGTTCAATGCAGCTCCTTCCAATCCCCGGATGAAGTAAAAGGTCTGGAAGATCTAATACGACCACATGAGAGATATTCCTTGAGAATCAATTTGTATTTACGCCAATTTGTTCGTAACACAGTCTCACCTGTTAAGCAGTGCCAGGCCCGCAGGTTAACTGCTTACAACTTTTTAAGTCATCATTTGGGACTCTGCTTCCACATCTAGAAATCAGCGCATCCCAGCCGGTAGGTCTCAGCACACCGCTGTGCTGTGACTTGGTTCCAGGTTTGCTATGAGGTCCTGACACCCCTCAGCCTCAGAGAAGAAGGTGGGGCCCCGTGTAGCTGGAGAGGTCACAGCTGGCCATCAGCTTCCCCAGAGTCCAAAGGCACAGTCCCCACTGCTCTGCTGAGAAGCACTGCATGTCCAGGGACACCCATGTTAACAGGCCGCTGCAGAAGGCACTACTGCCCTTCCGGAGAAGCCGTCCATGCAGCTGGGGGAGGCATTTGCATTCCAGACGTGCAAGGTACAGCTGGCTGTAGGTGGGCCTCTAGCAAGTTGGGGAGGGGGAACTGGTGGGCAAAGCTCTTGGTATCAGCTCCCCAAGTTCTCTCTTTATGGGTTTCAGAAACTTCTTTCCACTGGGGGCTAATGTGCCCTTTCACTGGCATCCAAGCTACCTATGGGGTGACTGCTCTGACAATGAACACGCATTTTACCAATTAGGGGTCCCGTCATCATTCTTAATTACTTCATAGAAAAAAAATTCAAAGGGCAGTATCGGAGTATTGCATTTATAGAGCAAAGAAAATGATGAAAGCTGTTGGATTTTTTAAACATAATCTTAACTGCTGTAAAATTTGGAATAGTGGTGAAACAGCTTGAATATTTCTTAATCGATGCTTGTGTAGTATCTGACAGGGACTAATATGAATTCCAAGAGGAGAATCACTGACATCTTGATCAAGAATTCTATTTAGCTATTTAGGCAAATAGCAATGTGAAAAGAAGTTATGTTCATGAAAGCAAATTCAGGTTTCTCATTAGAAAATCTGAAAAGATTTCATTTGGAAGTTTCTTAGCTATACAATAGTCCCCAAATGGATGTCCCCAGCTTACTATGTTTCTAAGTTATCTGTTCCTATGTGCGCCACATTGAGGCGAAATTGAGAACTGATTTTAATAACATGCTTGTATCACTATTTCTTGGTTTTTCAATTTTAGGCGTTACCTATTGGCCTTCCAATAAGGAAGATGAGGGTTGGTTGGTTGGTTGGTTTTCATCCACCTATATTTGTCCCATGTTCCTATCCTCAGAATTCTAGCACAATTTTGGTTATATTAAATACCCATTTTAAATCATTATAGCTACAGAGACATTATTAGTATCTGAGTCATGTAATATTCTATGATTACATTTCCTTTTCTGCATTCCTTTTTCTCCTTCCTGTTACATTTCATTGAAATGTTTCATTTCAATGTAACAAATCAGTGTTACATTTCACTTTGGTTAGTTTCCTTATATAATTATCCTGAGGTTATCCCCAAAGCAGCCCCCAGATTTGTAAATCTCCTCTCAGTAGGAATAGATCAGGTGTTTTATCAATTTCATCATCTTCAAGTGGTCTCTCCTGAAGCTCTCTACCTACTCCTGTTGAGATCAGTGGATCGCTTGTCCCTCTGCACAGCTGGCTCTTACATTGGTCCCGTCTCTGGGATCTGGGGTCTTTTTGGTTTACCCTGTCATTTATTGGAGCACATCATATAGTGTTGTCAAGTTTTATGACCATGTACTGGTATTACCTTTTAATTGGGAACCTCCTATCTTTGGTTGGGGAAGATTGTGTTGAATTATTCCTTTGACGGTTTTCTGTCCTCTGTTTTCTATATTCTCTCAAGCTGGTGCTGCTGTTTTTGGACGTTGGACCTCATGAACCAATCTTATAAATTTCTTATTTTTTCTATATTATTTTCTATTCTTTCTCTTTTACTTCACATTCTGGGAGATTTCCTTAACTTTATCTCCCAACCCTTATAAAGTCTCTTCTGTTTCACAGTTGTAATATCACACCTTATCTATCTGAAGATACAAATGATTTTCTTTTTTTAAGATGTTTTCTTCCTGCAAAGGTTCTGTTTTCCTCCAAGTTGCTTTTTTTCCGTTTGCATGTTTTAGTTTCTGTCTCTCATAATAGAGACTTTCCGTAAATGTCTGATGATCCTTGGCTGTCTGCTGGTAATTTTTGGTGAGGCCCGAGAGAGTCAACAGGAAGGTTTTGTGTGTGGGGAGGGGGGTTGATTTGAGACTTATTTTAGGATTGTTCTAGTTAGGCCTCTTCTTTGGGAACCCCTGATGTCAGTATCCTCGAGTTGTTTTTTTGTTTTTTTGTTTTTTGTTTTTTTTGCTGTGCGCGGGCCTCTCACTGTTGTGGCCTCTCCCGTTGCGGAGCAACAGGCTCCGGACGCACAGGCTCAGCGGCCATGGCTCACGGGCCCAGCCGCTCCGCGGCATGTGGGATCCTCCCGGACCAGGGCACGAACCCGCGTCCCCTGCATCGGCAGGCGGACTCTCAACCACTGTGCCACCAGGGAAGCCCCCATTCCTTTGTTCTTATAGATATGTAACTTAAAAAAAAAAATCCCTTAAGTGTCACTTTAATCGTGTTTCAGGAAGTGCCAGGAACTAAATAAAACATGTACCATCTTTAACCTGAAACCTATTAGTCATTCTTCATCCTTTCACGTTGACATTGAAATGGGGATTACTCGATTTAAAAAAAAAAAAAATTTTTAACCATTTAGACAAGACCCAATGTTCAGGTAGAATAGGAAGTAGGGAAAAGAGAAATTTGGGGTGAAACTGAATTTAATAATTGTATGTTTTCTGTAAACAAGGATGTCACATTGTCCCAACGATGTGAAATAAAAATATGTCCGTATTTCAGAGCAGCCTTTAAAAATTCTCAAAAAGGTTAAATATTAAAGAGGTCCTTGAGTGGATAATTGGCCTAAAAAAGGGTATCTGGAGGGGGGAAAACCATGACAGAAGAGTGGAATGGTAAGAGGCAAACTCAATGGAGGAAAAAGGACTTAAACTCAGTTTCGAAGAATAAACGTTACAAACATTTCTACTGTACAGTCTGCGTGATGTGTGTTAGATACAAAGTGATCAGTTGATGGAGAAACAAGATTTATTTAATGCAGACTAAGGCAGAAAGGAAAAAAAGCTCTTCTACTTAAAATACAGCTGCTTTAAGTTTTTACTCTCAGTTTTTCACCATAGCGGGTCATTACGATGTTGAAATCATTTTTTAAAATACCAGTTTAGTTCACTACAAACTTGTGAAAAGGGATACAGTGAAATATACTTTTCAGTGATGTTCAGGTTTTGAAGTTACACTCCTGTGGATACTGAAAACATCATTATCATTGAAATACCTGCTGGTAAAACAACCTTGTTACCGTGTGCCTGCAACTCTCTAGTTCCTAACACCATTCATCTCACTGAAATAAACGTCTTCACAGCACGATTCTTGGTAACATACAGTTTTAAGGACTATCACGATTGCCTTGGGCAGACTGACTCTAATTGGATGGATCTACATATGAGAAGAAGAATTCCAAGGGGAGCATTGTGCCCGTTTGAAAATGGGATGATGCGGTGCAGAGACCAATCTGCCTTCCGCCTCGGGCCTGAGTAGGGGCAGGTGGGAGTTCAGTGTGGATAGGCTGTGGGAGAAGTCCAAACGCAGAAGCTCTGTGGGGTGGGGAAGGGACTCTAAAGCATTAATGAGCCTGTAACTTGGGAGACAAAGGGGAGACAGTGAAGTTTTCTGAAGAGGCAGTAATGTCATCAAAGAGATATTTCTCAAAATCATGTAATCTGCCAGTGCCCTACAGGGCCGAAAACCAAGTCACAGGCCACTGGTCAGACCCTAAGTAATACAGAGACCCAAGGTCACGCGAGGCTGGCCTGGGCTGCCCGGCAACTGACGTGTGAGAGAACTCACTGCAGAGATCAACGAAATTGAATCATCTCTACTTAGAGTACGACAGACACAGTCCGTCGAGGAAAAGGGATGGGACTGAATTAGTACCGACGAAAGGACTTACACTGAAGTAGTGTTTCAACTAAATCCATGGTCTGCTTTGGCTTTTAATTCAAGAAACGTTTCCTGAACATCTACTACGTGCGAGGCAGACGGGCTCTGCTCATCGCTTTGTCTCGTTACCTTATAAGCTGAATGTAAAAAATTCCAGCTAATTGGTTTCACAGACCGATGGATGTTCTTCTGTAAAAACAAGATTGATTCTTTTATAGACAGCAATACTAATTCTTCCATTATGTTCTTCCCTCCCGGTGCAGAGCCGAATGGACTTTAGGGCCAACTCGATACGAAGAGCAGAAGAGAGGCATTAAGAGAACAAGGTCCATTAGGCCCAATATTGCCTCAATTACCTTAACTCCATTATTCCTGTTCATATTATTCCTTTAATCGATCTCTCCTTTCAGTTATTCATACTTACCCCTGTCAAAATCACAAGTAATAGGATTATGGTCTTTTGAGCTCAGTGGCAGCAGACTTTCAATATATTTATATGCATATTTATATAAATATATATTTATGTTTCTGAAATTGTGATTGTCTCCAGATCTGCAATGGAGAAGTCTTAAATTGAATCAAGTCTTCCAGAGGCCATCTCTTAGAAAGATGCAGAGCTTCTTAATGCAATATAGGTGCTTTTACCTGTTTTGTCATTTGTCGCTCGCTGTCAAGACCAGGCACACATGGCTTAATGGCTTTCTAAGTCTCTTCTTCCCATGTCTCAGCCTTAGGGCGGTTTAACTAGTTTTCAAAGTGGACCGCTTTTCTGTCCATATCCCAGCTTTCTGTTTAATGTAATCCTTCTCCCTTCACCGACAAGTATTCTGCCCTGCAAGAGTGTCATCTGGACCTTACATTAACCACTGCCTCTTCCATACGACAAGTAATCAACCCCTCGGTTCCACCTCTGTAGCAGCCTTACAAATTAAAGGAACTCTGTTTTCCCTCCACTCTTAACGAACGTCAATGCAGCATTTATAATATGTAAGTTTGTGCACTTTGAGTACAAACAGGACACGTAATAGGATGTAGGCCGTTTCCTCTGCACCTGCCAGCCCTTCTGAGAGTGTTAGAGAACTAACCCATGAGATAAGAGAGGCATGTGACACTGTGATGGGAGGAGGACATTGAAAGGTCCCCTGCAGTGAGGAAGGGGTAAATTACTCATGAGTGGAGAAAAGTTTCATAAAGGGGATGGATTTGAGTGACGTCCTGAAGGATGGGGGCTTCTGCAGATGGAGGCTGGAAGGACAAAGGAACAAACTCTGTGTGAGAAGCAAAGCAGGCGAGTGCAGCCAGGACAGATGATTTACGGAGTAAATGACCCAGCATTTATGGGGCATATACCCTTCAAAAACCATAATTCAAAAAAGAGCCAAGTACCACAAAGTTCATTGCATCTCTATTTACCATAGCCAGGACACGGAAGCAACCTAAGTGTCCATCGAAAGATGAATGGATAAAGAAGATGTGGCGCATATATACAATGGAATATGACTCAGCCATCAAAAGGAATGAAATTGAACTATTTGTAGTGAGGTGGATGGACCTAGAGACTGTCATACAGAGTGAAGTAAGCCAGAAAGAGAAAAACAAATACCGTATGCTAACACATATATATATGGAATGTAAAAAAAAAAAAAAAAAGGTTCTTATGAACCTAGGGGGCGGGACAGGAATAAAGACACAGACGCAGAGAATGGACTCGAGGACACGGGGAGTGGGAAGGGTAAGCTGGGACGAAGTGAGAGAGTAGCATGGACATATATACACTACCAAACGTAAAATAGATAGCTAGTGGGAAGCAGCCACATAGCACAGGGGGATCAGCTCGGTGCTTTGTGACCACCTAGAGGGCTGGGATAGGGAGGGTGGGAGGGAGACGCTAGAGGGAGGGGATATGAGGACAGATGTATATGTATAGCTGATACACTTTGTTATACAGCAGCAACTAACACACCACTGTAAAGCAATTATACCCCAATAAAGATGTTAAAAAAAAGAGAGAGAGAGAGAGGGCTCTGAGCTCTTCGAGAGCCAGGTTAGGAAGCCCTGACTTCCCTCTAGCAGCAGTGAGGCGTTTGGCAGGAGATAAGCCTGCTAACACAGGCAGCCTCCTTGCAAGGTGCAGGATGAACCCGAGGCAACGACAGGTTGCAGACCTGAGATGGAAGGAAGGCTCACAGTATGTAAGGGGACCTTCTCCATCGATGCCTACTTTCCCGCGGAGCCTCAGCCAGCCCTACACCCTCCCTCCCACCTCACGCTCCAGCAACGTCGCCCAAACAGCGAGCGGTACACACCCACCCTGCTCCCCACACCTCCCTGCTAGGCCGCCCACCCTTTCTCCTTTAGAATGTTCTCTCTCCACCACACGGGTCCATCTGGCAAGGTTCTTACTCTTTTCAATGTCCACTCAAATGCCACCTTATCTTTGAAGCACTTCCTGACTTCCCCAAGCCAACTCCGTTGCTCTTTTCCCTGTGTGTGCGGAGCACACAGTACAGAGCCCCAACACAGCAACAATTTCTGCACGACCATCTCCCACCTAAATTGTGACCACCTTGATGCTATCCCCAGAGCCATTTCTGGCACATGTGAGAAGGACAATACTTGCACGGATGAGTGAGTGAATGAGCAAATGAACAAACTGAATGGTCTTATAAACAAACAAAAACACAAGGAAGGAAAAGCCATGAAAATGATGGTCATACATGAAAAGCGGAAAAGAAAGTGAAAATATGAAAGAATTATAGAAAACCTGATAGAGCTTAGTGAGAGCCAAATGTCAGGGCAGCAAGACATGGAGAAGTATGCCAAGCTTCTGAGTTCTCTGCCGGAAGCCCTCTGCTCTTCTTCATGACTCCTATGTTACCAGCTTAAAAGCTCTGAGTATAAACTTACAGATTTAAAAGAAACAAAAAAAGAACCAACCGTCAGGAGACAGGCAGGAAAAGAACCCAAAGAGAACAAACACGAAGATTCGTATCTTACCCGTGTGCAAGTATTTTCTGAGAAAGTCTGATAGAATCTTGATTCAAGGTATCATTTCTTTAATTAAAATGTCTCCCATGTATCATCGAAACACTCCAAAATTTCAGAGGCCTTAAAACTACCGTGTTAATTATTAACTAAAATAGCATATAAAGCATTTCCCCTTTTTTTTAAAAGTCAGAGTTTCACAGTGAATATGCATATTATTATCAATTCCACGAAACAGGTATATCTGAATTTTCAGAAATCTCAGATTAGAGAAACTGGAAAGTGCAAAATGGAAGAGGGGAAAAGACTTGGCAACAATAAGTTAGTTTTTAGTTTTCAAGACACTTGAGGTTTCATTTCTGGTTTATTTCTCTTTAATGGTAGAGAAGTGTTAGGTACACACAAAATAACCTAGTTATTAAAATAAGATTTATTAGAATGGTATAATTGTAGCAGTGCCACTTTAGGGTACTAAACAAGCTGTTTAAGGACTGTTTAACAACCGAGATGCAATTGCTCACTGAACTCGACACGTCACCATCAAAGAGCTCTTCCACCATCACTCTGATATGGTCGCTGTGTGACAAAAACAAATTGTTTGACTTTTAATTTAGGCCTGTAGACATTCTCACACACCAAACGAGGGGATTCACTTGGAAGTTATTACAGAAGGACAGTAAGCACTTGTAATAGAGGGTAGTCAGCACTTCAATAAAATGGAAAAGACAAGCAAGCAGTGGAGGTGCCAGGATGAAGTTATACAACCGTGTACGATGGCATTTGGTGGAACCGTGCCTGCAGGCATCACACACACCACAAAAATCTGCCTTGTGATTCACCAGTTTTGTTAGGACTAACGTCAGCATGAAAAAGGCTAACATGAATTTTTATTTTCATTTTCATTTTCTACTGCCCGTCATCATCTTATAACGCCAGTGCTGTCTAGGCCAACACTATCCCTCGGCCATGGGATGGCCTGCAGCCCCACCCCCAGGAACAGGAAAGCTTCCGTGGGGTTGGGAAGCCTGGAAGTCAATTATCCCAGCCCACGTGATGTCCAGCCTTGGGGGGCCCAGGTGGGAGCCACACAGTCTGTATCTAGATGTCGGCCTGCTCACCTGCAGCACTAACCCGGGGCCTGAGATCAATTCACAGGGTCTCTAAAGATGCCTGCTTCATTCCCAGGACCAAGTCCCCACTGGCCTTGGACTTCTCCCAGCAGGAGGCTTCCTTTTGGGGCAGAAAGGTAATCCTCTCCTGGAAGTCACAGTAGATACGTCCAGAAAGCTCTACCCTTGCAGGAAATAAGGATTTTCTAAATAAACATCTCTGAGGAACGGATCATTTAAGTGCTATCTTGAGACCAGGATCCTCACATGTTACCGATACTCAAATCTTAAGCAACACGCAAAAGACCATTGCTAATAATTTCTACCCGGGGAAGCACAGAGAAGAGAGAAGACACAACGGGAGCAGACCTGTTTCAGGACTGCATTTAGAGATGAGAGCTCTGGAACAGACATTAAATTTAATAAGCCCAAAGTGATGCAGCTGGAAAGAAAGAATAGCCCGGCTAAGTATGATTGCAATGGTATTGAATTAGCTGGAAAGATATCTTGATGTCCTGATAGAGGTGGCGTGTAAATTGTCAGCCTGCCATGCGGTAGAGAAAGCGGGCCTGGCTCACAGAGAGGGCTACAGTTTAGAAAAGGTCTACTTGCGCTTACTTTTAAAGGAAAGCTCGTGTCCCGTTTAGGATGTTGTTGAACTGGGACTATCCTAAAAGTAAGAGGTCACTGAGGATAAGGGAGCAGAAGAGCTGCCCACCTCTGGTCACTGCACTTTGCTTTTGCCAAATGAATCTGGCCACGGTCATTATGGTCTTTGCCATTCACTCGTTCAACCAATATTAAGCGACAAGCTTTGTGCTAGTTTCTTTAGGGAAAACCAAGAGGAACGAAGTCCCCTTCCCTTAGATAGTGTTATGGGTTGAATTAGGTGTGCCAAAAAGTGTGTGGAAGTCTTGATTAAATGTGGCCTCATTTAGATGTAGAATCTATGCAGATGGTCAAATTATGATGAAGTCATTAAAGGAGTCCCTAATCCAAGACGACAGGTGTCTTTAAAAGGGCAGAAATTTGAACACAGAGATAAACAATGCGAAGACACAGGAAGAAGATGGCCGTTCGTAGGCCAAGGAACACCTGAGGCTACCAAAAGCTAGGAGAAAGGCATGGACCATATTCTGCCTCACAACTCTCAGGAAGAACCAAGCCTGCTGACACCTTGATTTCGGACTTCTAGCCTCCAGAACCGCGTGATGGTAAGTGTCTGTCGTTTAAGCCACCCAGTTTGTGTTCCTTTGTTACAGCTGCCAGAGAAAACTAATACAGACTGGGTCACAAAAGAGGCAAGGCCAATGACAAAATTGCCATGGTCAATGGAACGCCTGTGCGGGTCTATCCACAGATGGTCCGATTCAATTAACAGGGCCAGATTCAGTCAACGGACCAGAGATCATCACCATCTATGTCCGTTCCATAAAGACCATCAAAGAAGGAGATGGTTTATATCCTATACAGAGGCTGACCCAAAGTTTAATACTCTAAAAAGATGATTAGAAAGAAAGAAGCCATAAAGGTTAATGGAAAATTAATCTTGGTGACCTAGTGGGGCAAATCAAAGTTGTGGGACATACATTTATTGAAAAGGAAAATGCAAAGAATCTTCAGAAGGGCAACTTCAGATAAGGGAACAGAGATAAGACTTTAATTAGAAGAGTCTTCAGTATTTACATCAATGTTGAAAAGATTAAAGCCTTCTGATACGGCAATAAAGATAAACAATAGCAATAACTCTATGTTAGCACTGTAGAAGATGGAAAGAGATTCCAGGTGACCAGTCCTGTTTCCTCCCTGGTTGTCTACAGAGCCCCTGTTGTAGGTACTCTGAGATGCTCCCCAAATGCACATTAGTTCACTGAGACCACCCATGACTGGCCCTCTGCACCCCAGTATAAGTGAGTAAAACACAAGAGAGTGATGTCAACTGAATGATTAAGCCGCATCACTTCTCAAACAGTGACAAGCGACCTGCCAGTGGCCGTGCTCGTTGCTTGCTGTACCCGCCGTCCCTTTACCTGAACATGGTGAGCGCTCTCTCCTCCACGGGTTATAAAGGTGGCATCGTGCTGGCTGCAAAGGACCTGTAAAATAAAGGCAGCCGTGTTAGAGAAAACTCCGAACAGCAAACTCAGAGAGCTGTTGGAATATATGTAAGCAGATTCAAGGTTTCGCTTGCAAAGTTTGAGCTGAATGTTGCCCCTTCCTACTTCCAGCCATTCTAATTGGCTGTCCTTGGAGAAGGTCTCTGCATGGTCACAATCCATGAATGCAAAGGTCTCATCGTAAACACAGCCCTTGAACTGTCGATCTTCCACAGAATATTTGTGCTTTAAAAGCCGTCCTTGTTGCTAAAGTAGCTACACCAGGGCTAGGGTCAGGGCCAGGGCCTCGCAAATCTGCAAAAGCCTTCATAAATAAAGCTGTGTATTAGTTAAGGGCAGTACAACCTAGAGTATCATTTGAAAGCAGTTTTGGGGGGCTGAGTATAGGGTTCCTCTTTTTAAGTGTAGGAAAGACTTCCTGCAAATTTCCGAGTTGACATAAGGGTTACATGTTTCTACGTTTTCTCTTGGGAAGTCTGTGGTTCCTCAAACTATAAAAATGCATCTGTATATTCCCATAGAATAAATCCCAACTTTCTTTACTAGAAAGTATTTTAAAAGCTTGTGACTCGAGTCAGGTCTACGGACCAGCAACAGCAGCATCACCAGGGAGCCTGAAATGCTAAAACCTCCTGAAACAGAATCTGTATTTTCACAGGATCCTCAAGTGATCCCTATGCACATTCATGTCTGAGAAGTATGGTTTTGAAGCTCCTCATCTATCTGACCTGCAATTGCTAGAATCACAAGAAACAGGTTGCCTGAAACTTCAAGACTGTCCTCTGGTGTCCAGAAGTTAAAGGAATCACAGTCCCTTTATTATAGCTGAATAAAGTCCCCAGAAATCCCTTACTGTTGGCTAAGTCAACTTTTCTCTTCCAGAATACGTGGGCTGATTGTACACTCATTCCTAAAGCATAGTTGATTCTAGAAGACTTTTGTTTTACGCTTACAAAAGCAGCACCATAGCCATTCATTCATTCCATAAGCAGTTAGTGAACATCTATTTAGATGCTCCATAACATCCAACATTGTGTAAAGAGCCCAAAGTGTAGGGGAAGAACAGAAATTACAATAGGAATGGGAGCTCTAATAGGAGAAGGGTTGGCACCAGAAGCCAGGGCGCAGAGGAGGACACTGGTGCACACTTAGAAAGCACCTGACCCAGACCTGGAACACTGTGAGGGCTTCCTGAGCTGAGCTTCGAAAAAAGAAGAGGAAAGTTGTTTCAAGAAGCAGCCCACCTATAGGCGCAGTGAGTGTGGTGCTGGGTTAGGGCAAGTACCCAGCCCAGCAATGAAGGAGTCAACTACCTTTACTTAGAAAAAATATTGGATTGTGACTGTATCGAGTTGCTTTTCCCAACTGCTTTGAATATGTGTATGCATGAGCTCTAAAGGCGGCAGCCGTTAGGAACATTTTTTTTTCCCTTTCAGCTCCCCTACCTGTATAGACAAGGAGGAATGGCAGACATCAAATGCAAGCAGCACTGACTCAGAAGTCTGCCGAACACTGCGAGGGGGCAGGGACAACAGAACTAAGTCTCCGCTCTCTGATCACGCAGAGGGTCAGTGCAGCTGCAACCAGCAATACAGGGACCATAAAGCGAATGGCATTAAAGTTAATACAAAAGTCAGGAAACTGTCTTCGGGGAGGGACACTGGCTATCTGGCTGCTGCATCGCTGGGAGCAATTGAAGGCTCTCCGTGAGACCACGGTGTGCACGCCCCTCTCTGTGCCTGTCTCCTCTCCCTCCCTACATTTAAGTAGTCCTTATCCTGCCTCCTTCCCCCTCGCTTCCTCTGACTCATTCTCCTTCTCCCTTACCACCTCCAAGTGCCCTCCCGTCTCTAATTCAACTCCCTTCTTCTCCTTTTCAATCTGCCTGCTTTCTCACCCCCTCCTGCTATGAGAAGAAGGAGATGAGGGAGAGAAGCGAGGATAACAGAGCATCTTTCTACCTTTCCCCCCTTGATCTCTCTTCCCTGTTCCTCACTAATGTGCCCATACTTCTTTCCCCTCTTCTAGGCTCTCTCCTTTCCCAGAGGCGAACCTCTGTTATCAGTGTGTAGCCAGACCTCCCAGGCACAGAGCTTGGAAATTATAGGAAAATTTCTGGGCTCTTCTGCTGTCCCATCGTCACACTTGGAGTTCACAGATTCTCCCAACCTGCTGCCAGGTCAACAGTTGAGAAGGCAAAAAAAACAAACTTTAGGGACTTCCCTGGTGGCAGAGTGGTTAAGAATCCGTCTGCCAATTCAGGGGACACGGGTTCGATCCCTGGTCCAGGAAGATCCCACATGCCGCGGAGCAACTAAGCCCGTGCGCCACAACTACTGAGCCTGGTCACCACAGCTACAGAAGCCTGCACACCTAGAGCCCATGTTCCACAACAAGAGAAGCCACCGCAATGAGAAGCCTGCGCACCGCAATGAAGAGTAGCCCCCGCTCGCCGCAACTAGAGAAAGCCCGCGCGCAGCAACAAAGACCCAACGCAGCCAAAAAGAAATAAATTAATTTATTCTAAAAAAAACTTTATAAATGTAGTAAGCTAGCATTTTCTTAGCAGTTTTCAAAATGTAGAACAATGCTGGGCTACTCAGCTGCTGTGCTCAAAGGGTACCGAGACGTAAAATATACTAGGCAAAAGGATTTCATTCTATCTCCGGTTTTTCCTAAGGACGCTCCCTTCAACCCACCATGAATCCAACCCTTTCCTAAGTGTTCGTCTTACCCCTCCTTGTGCCGATCCCCCAAACCCTCCTGGAATGACTGAAATGGGCCTCATTACAGGCAGGAGTTACCAGAGTGCTTCCTGACAAAGACACGATGTAGCACACAAAAAGGCTCATTTAACGCCCCATCAGGAAGCCTTACAAGTTACAGCTTAATAAATACATGAAGATTATTATAATACAGAAAATGTCTGGTACCACCACTTCCTGCATGAAATGCACTTACGGAGTACTCTACAGAGTCGGCTGTGATATGGCAATCTCACACATGCTCTTTGAATTACAGAAAAGCAATTTGGCTTTCTTTAGGTATTTCACTCTTATTTTCACCCCTGTGCATGATCAGCAAAACTCTGTAGGCAAATCTGCTTTGCTCACCCTTTTATCCCAGCACCTGCATGTAGTATGTGCCCCTGGCATATAGTATATGCTCCCCAAATGTCTGACGAATGAATTAATCAATCAAAGAATCAACTGACCAATCAGTATTAGCCTAAGACACAACAGAATTCAGCAGCCGGAGGGAAATACTATGGCACACGGATGCACTTTGAAAATCTCCTCTAGGCTTTTGGCACTGGCACCTAATCATAAGGTAAACACAGGGCTGTGGATGTAACTCACCTCCAAGAAGTAGAAAGGGCAGAGGGGCTGACTGGGCAGGGATACTGAGTGGTCAGATGTGACAACTAACATTCTAACAGCAAATGAGCAAAGAGGAGAACTCTAGAGGACAGATAAAAGTTCTCCGAAAGAAATACAGTAGCCTGGGATAAATTAGTCAGTCCCTCCATTTGTTCCCATGATACTTTGTCCAGACCCTATAATTACTGATGCTCTCATCACACCTTTACACTTCTTCAACAGTTCTGAGTCAGACTAGGAAGTAAGGACCTGATCATAGCTCACCAAGATTTCGTAGGCAAGCCAAGAAGGCTCCAGAATGGGTTCGCTCTGTAGACCAGGAAAGGGATTGCAATCCTATCTTGGAAAAGGGAAAGAGGAGACACGACAGGTGGAGCTAGGTCTAAATAGAACCCCAAGAGGTCCTGCCTCTCTGGACTCATGTCAGAATTCAGAGACCAGGTTAGCAGTTCCCCGAAACGGGGATGCAAGTCATTCCATATCAACCAACCAAGAGTTAGAGCAGAGCTGGCTTAGCCGGCAGCGTAATTTGTTATATCTGGCTCTGAATCTCTTGAAAATGTATTTCATCAACAGTATTTCTAAAATCAGCGTGTACTTTCTTTGTGTTCAAAAATCATGAGTGTTTCTTTTTAACGTTAACAACATCAACACCATGAAAACCACTGGGCTGAGATGGTCACCCCTCCAGAAAAGGCCTCTTCAGAAACCCATCCAATTTTCACGTAGAAAGAGCCTCCTATGTTAACTTTCAACTCCACTGCCCCCTCTGACCTGAAACAGTTTTTTTTTTGGCTGTACGCGGGCCTCTCACTATTGTGGCCTCTCCCGTTGCGGAGCACAGGCTCTGGACGCACAGGCCCAGCGGCCATGGCTCACGGGCCCAGCCGCTCCGCGGCATGTGGGATCTTCCCAGACCGGGGCACGAACCCGTGTCCCCTGCATCGGCAGGCAGACTCTCAACCACTGCGCCACCAGGGAAGCCCCTGAAACAGTTTTAACGAAAGCCCTGCACTCACATCTGAAAAGAAGGATTTGCCTCTTGAGGAAAAAACGTTGACAACTCTAGGACGCATGTATTTTAATTTAAATCTGACCCAGAGTAAAGTACCTCAATGACCCATCAATGGAAAAAGAAAAAAATATCTTTAAACAATCCCTAGATGTTACTTACATTACCACATCTGCGTATCGTGGGACCTAGATCTGTTACCATTCAACAGACAATGCTTTCTAATAATAAGGAATTGAGGAAAAGAGAGCATGTTTTAATCTTTCGTCCCCTTAAGTTTCAGTTTGAGGTTTCTGGCAATACAGTTTCCTAGCTATACATGGACCACAGACAGCTCTACGATTTCAGTGTTACCTGTACAACATTATAAATATTTAGAGGAAGAAAAATAGTTGTATTTGCCATCTGTATCCACTCCCTAAAGCTCTACAGCTATGTTTTTGCACTGGTCACCACCCAAAGCCAGTTCTGAGTGCCAGCTCCACCTGTGATTCACATAATTCCTTTTCCAGATCAACTCCCTGTTCAGCTTACCAGCACCTCAACATGTGTGGATTTCTTCTAATCTCACCTCAATAAGCTACTGCTTATGGGAGGATAAAAACCCACTTCTTCCCACAACATTTGGGTGCATGCGTGTATTTGAGTATTTGTCTCTCATGTGATTTCCAAGTTAGAACTCAAGGTCAAGTAGACAAACAGTGCTTACACAACAAGAGCTACAGCATGAAAACAGATCAAGGAAGGGGGGCCCCCTCCCATCACTTCCACTACATCCCTGAAAGATACGATCCAGATAATCCCCTTCCCAGCCCCTAGATCCAGCCAACCCCTCCACTAAGCAGACTTTCCTGAGAGAGGGGTCTGGGTGAACGCCACTGTAAGAGACGGCCACATATTTCCACAGTTTATGAGGATAAAGAAATTACAGCTTCAGCCATTCATGAATAAAGCCTCTTTAACATTTTAATGAGAACATTAAACTCAGCTGCACTTGGTTTGGTCTCCCTAGAAAGTCTGTTAGGTCGAAGAAAGTTTCTTCAAAAGAAGCAGTAATGAAATTGCAGGTCTCTCTGTGCCGCCAGGGCATGACTGGGCCACAAACACTGGCTGCGTAATGCCTCTCCCGAACGAGCCCATATATTCTGATAAGGCTACAGTTTGGTAAATGAGAAGAGGCATCTGGAGAAATACCTTCCTCTCTGCAGTATTTGTGGGCTTGTATGTGCTCATTCATTTCATATCTGACTTGTCTCCTAATTCGTTTTTTATGTTACACACAGCTTGGAGTACAATGTGTGACTCAATAAATGTAAAATTACCCTTTTCTGCTATTTTCCCTTAATCATTTTCTACCGCCTCTGTTCTCTCTTGTGCAAGGCTCCCAACTTCCGCTTGCCTGGAGGCCCATTAAATTCAGCAGACAACCAAGAGAGCTTCAGAAGCCAAAGGTGAACAAGAAATAATTCTCAGACTCAGTGACTTAACATGAATGTCTGCCTCTTCCTCCGAACAAAACCTGGAGCAGTGTGAATGAGAGAGTTTGTCACCTTGAAGACCAACTAGGAGAGAAGAGGAAAGCTAAAACAGGTTCGTATATTGAAGGTCACTGATGCATTCGACTCTCCCGACATTTACTGAGCATCTGCTATGCGCTAAGAACTGTTCTAGACACTGGGGCGCAACCAGGAGTGAGGCAGACAAGACCTTCACTCCCACAGAGCTTGAAATCTCGCGGGAGAGACAGGTAGTAAACAATAAAAGAAAATGTCAGAGGGTAACAAGTGCTAGAAAGAACCTGCGAGAAGGTGATGTGACACGAGAGGCTAGTTAAATAGGGTGGACAGGAAAAGGCAAGCAGAGCAAAAAGCTAAAGCAAAATCCTTAAGGTCATGGAAAGACAGGGAAGAATCTCAAATGCATATCACTAAGTGAAAGAAGCTATTCTGAAAAGGCAACACACTGTATGCTTCCAAGGGTATGACGTTCTAGGAAAGGCAAAACTATGGAGACAGTTAAAAGATCAGTGGTTGCCAGGGATGAGAAGAGGGAGAGAAGAATAGGACGGGCACAGAGATTTACTGGGGCAGTGAAACTTCTGTATGATACTATATTATGGTAGATGCATGTCATCATCCGTTTGTCAAAAGCCATAGGATGGACAGCATCAAGAGTGAACCCTAAGGTTAACTATGGACCTTGGGTGACAGTGATGTGTCAATGCAGGTTCATCAGCTGTCACAAATGCATCGCTCTGGTGGGGGGGGTATCCATAGTGGGAGAGACTGCACACATGGGCAGGAGATATATGAAAACTCTGTGTACTTTCTCCTCAATTTTTATGAACCTAAAACTGCTCTACAAATATAAAGCTTATTTTTAAAAATTCTTAAGGTAAGAAAGTGTCGGGTGTTAAAGAACAGAAAGGAGTCAAGCTTCACTAGAGCTTAGTGAACCAGGCAGGGAGGGCAAGGCCACCAAGGAAGCTAAGGAGGCCATGGTTAGAAGTTCGAATTTCATCCTAGAAGCGCCAGGAGCCACGGGCTAGTCTGAAGCAGGGCTTGGCATAATGTGTTTTACATTTCTGAAAAGTCACTCTGGCTCCCGTGTGGAAGACGGATTACAGAGAGGAGTCAACGGAGTCAACAGAGGCTGCTGATGATGGTGACAGCAGTAGAAGTGGGTGGATTTGAAATATGCTTTGAAAGAAGAGCTGCCAGGATTGGTGATGGATAGATTGGAAATGAGAGGTGAGGGGGAAAGAGAAATCAAAGCTGATTTCCGAATAAGAAGAGAGACCATTCCCTGCGAGAGGGAAGACCCTTGGGAAACGACCTATGAAGACCACACAGGATGCCATGTGGAGCCCTAAGGAAGCAGCGGGGGTCCAAGTTCACCAAGGGAACTCAAGGTCAACTTGCCTGGCCTCTGCCTTAGCGTGAATAGCAGATGTGTGCATGTGTGTGATACATACACTCACATACGTGGATATATGCAAATATGTGTCATGTTTAATAGATGGGTTTTGCAATTCAAAGCAAATCTGAGATCATTTCAACAGTCTTTCTAGGAATAAAGAGAAAGAGTTGTGTTATTGTTGTTGTTTCCATTAACGTGCAAGGAAGCTGAGGGCAAACAGGGGGAAAAGTCTTTCCGGAGGTCACACAGCAAGGGATCAGCAGAGCTGAAACAAGGAACCAGGATTCCCTGCAGGAGTTCACACCACATATCAGAGCCTCTGTAAATCATCCCGAACGTTCAGGGCACCCGCAAGCACCGCTCTTCATGCGGGAACACGCACCCCGGATAAGGGAAGGGTGGGGTTGATGCGGCCTCCTTTCCTATAGCTAGCTCATCCTGTCTGGATGCTACTGAAATGATCCATCAAATGTGGTTGACAAATCTAAAAATTCAATAACATGAAAGCAAGCCTCACAGACAGCAAATCAAATATTCAAGTGCAATGGGACACTGATTTTTAAACAGACATTTTAATTATGAACAAGGCCTCTCAGGCACAAGCCCTTCAGAAACCTCCTCGGGGTTACACATAATGAGCTTCCTCAGAAATGGAAGCAGCTGGCCTAACACCACCTCTTCACACACCTCCTCAGGACCTCCTCCCCTGTGCCTTAGGTTTCCCGAAGAACACCCAAAGCGCTGAACACATTTTAGGAAAAGGGAAAACCAGAGTTGACAGGTCACGTTTTTGCAATACTATTTTTTTTTTTTCTTGCAGTACGCGGGCCTCTCGCCGTTGTGGCCTCTCTCCCGCTGCGGAGCACAGGCTCCAGACGTGCAGGCTCAGCGGCCATGGCTCACGGGCCCAGCCGCTCCGCGGCATGTGGGATCTTCCCGGACCGGGGCACGAACCCGCGTCCCCTGTATCGGCAGGCGGACTCCCAACCACTGCGCCGCCAGGGAAGCCCTGCAATATCATTTAAAGGAGTAAAATTCAACTAGATGAAATCACCACTAAAGCCATTCCGGTCGTATTTGAAGAAGACGGGGCAGCCCCGGGAGGACTGGGCATGCTATCTTTTCTGCATGCCACCTCTACACGGCTTCAAAATAGACTCTCCTTTTCCATCTACCAGGCTTTCCCTCATCATCCACCAGGCTCTCCCTCAGAAGCTGCGAGGTCTCTCACCTTGACGTTTTGAAGTCTGAAAGGGAAACAAAGAGGGGGTGTCTGCCTCTGTGTTTCTCGCTGTGAGTCATACACTCCCTGCTCTTACTGAATGTAGGTTGTTTGTTTTCTTGTTGGTTTGCAGACTTCCTCTCTGCTGCTCTTCTCCAATAATGTATTTCCAAAGGACCTCTACAATGGCAGGCACAGGCCGGCTAATGGACAAAACCACAGCAAGTGGTACCCACAGTAACTGGACCGAGGGCGCCCAAGGGAGGAGGTTCGGGAGAAAGGAGTTTGAGATGCTTGGTCAGCTGCACCCTGTCCTCCTAGCTGGAGATTTAGAAAATCACCTGTCAGGGTTAAAACCACATGTAAAGATGGGAATCACTCCCCCTACAACATTGATTTTCTTACCGAATGCTTTCACAGAGGCACATATGACTGACAGGCTCTCTGCACACACAGAGAAGAGTGGACACCTGCCCTATTGTTAGATAGATGCTCAGGCAGCTCACTGCCTGAAACTACCCACAGGCTCCCATTCACATCAATATCCTCCACCAGGCCCTATCTCCCTGTCCGCTCTGCCCTACAGAATCCTTTGTCCTGCTTGTACGCATCATTTTCCCTAACTCTGTCTTCTCCTCTCAGTAAAGTTTTCTTGCTTTTTTGGTAGTGTGGTTATTGAGATTTGCCAAGAGCGTTCAGGAAAGACAGATGGCAAGAAGGAAGGCAAACTGGGTATAATTCACAGGGGACTTGATTCAGAGAGTCTGCTCCTAGGAAGAGCCTAGTCAGCGAGCAAGATGGGCCGATGGCGGGAGGCCTGGAGAGCAGATGGGCACACAAGTAGGAATGACCAAAAGCAAGCAGTGGATTAGAAACCAGGGGGGCATTCAAAGCAGTGGGCTTTCGACACCACTATGAGACATCTTAGAGGCAACCCTAGGGGCTGGAAACAGAAGGCTGCAGGATGCCAGTGGTACCTGTCACTAGAAATGGCTAGGAACAGAGTAGGCAAAAAAAGGGCAAATGCTCACACTCTTGTCCCTTTATAGTCATAACGATCCCTCTGTACAGCTCTATTTCTTGTCTTTCCTTCACAGCTTGGGTCCAATGTCAAATGCTCTCTTATCCTCACAAGACACCTGAGACCCTGGCCAGACAATTATCAGAGTGATGATCCTATCTCTACACAATTAAACACTACAGCTGTCTTTGCCAAGCATTTTTCACATATACTGTGTCTTTTCATTCCCATAACACTATGTGACATAAACACTATTAAATCAGTAAATCCAGGCTCAAAGAGATTTAAAAATTTTGCACAATGCCACCCAAGTGAAAGAGCCTTCATTCAAACCCAGATCTTGTGGCTCGAGATCCTGTGCTTTCTAGAACATGCTGTTAGTATACTTCTTGTTCTCTAACTCTATGTGCTATAAATGTCACCATCTAGGCTTCACTAATTCAGAGCTGCCGAGGCAATAAACCACCATCAACTGATATCCCACTCACCTGGAATCTGGGAGGTGCACGGCTAATCTGGTGTTCTCACGGCTAATCAATGTTTTTTTAAAATTCAAAAAAATAATTCCTCCAAATATAAGAGGCATAATCTTAAAGTAGTAGCACTGAGTCTATAGTCTAAAATTAAAAACCGCCACGGTCATATAGTTTTGTCGTGAACTTTTATTATTTATTATATTATGCCATAGCTCAAATTACTATTAATTCGTATCTGCACCTCCTTAAAGAGTCCAGCATAAAGCTGGTCTCCAAATATTTCCTGAATGGATGGATGGATACATAAATGAACGAATGCATGTGTCCACCACGCTACACTCCATGTCAGTGGAAGAGGGAAATGCCACTTGCTTCAAGGACAGTGGACCAAGCCACAGAGACACAGATCCAAACCCTGCTATTTGCCAACTATGTCATCGTGGGCAAATTAACTCACTCCTTGATTCTGAGCTTCCTCATCGGCAAATGGGGACGACTGAGGGCCACACAGAACTGGTGTGAGGATCAAATGAAGTCACAGACTTGGCACATTGCCTGGGTTGCAGAAGTTGCTGTAGCTTATTTATTTCTCCGTCTCCCTCCCACATTTAGCGTGACCTCTTTCATCCCAACCTTCATAAGGGTGCTTCAGTACACAAAACCCTGCTGTGAAGTTAACGGCCAAACATCAAATTTATTTACAGCGACGACCAATCTCCCCTCCACTAACATCAAACTTATTTATTCATGGTCTAGAGATAAGCTGTTATGCATAAAAGGTGTTCAACAGATTTCGATGACTAAATGTTTTGAGGACGAAATGAGTAAATGTCCCAGAGAAGTGAAGCTCATCTATACTCTTTATATTTGAAAGCTAAAATGTAATGTATACTTAACCACTTTGCTAAAAGAACAGGTCGAAAGAACTTTAACTTTTTCTTGACTCGGGGCTGTCAACATGAATTTAAGTTTTAGCACTGGAATAAGAAGTTACAGGGATTTCCCTGGTGGTCCAGTGGTATAGAATCTGCCTTCCAATGCAGGGGACACGGGTTCGATCCCTGGTCAGGGAACTAAGATCCCACGTGCAGCAGGGCAACTAAGCCCGTGCGCCGCAACTACTGGGCCGGCACACTCTAGAGCCCATGTGTCACAACTGGAGAGAGAAAATCCGCACACCACAACTAGAGAGAAGCCTGCACACCATAACGAAAGATCCAGCGTGCCGCAACTAACACCCGACGCAGCCAATAAATAAATAAATAAATGTTATAATTCCTTGTAGGCTTTTTAAGTCAGTAGATTTGCAACACTAAATGTTCCCAGATTTCGACACTGTGGTCACAGCCGTGGTCAGCGGCTTCATCCCCCGGAGGGCATGAGACACTGGGGAGTTAACAAGACAAAGTCCCCGTGATCGTCAATATATGTATACATATAGCTGATTCACTGTGTTATACAGCAGAAACTAACACACCATTGTAAAACAATTATACTCCAATAAAGATGTTAAAAAAAAAGTTTATCAGGACTCATTCTCAGATATTTCTCATCTGTGTCCTCATGACACATATGTTTGGTAAGAGCTCGAAGAAGAGCCTGTATCTTTCCTAGACCAAGGAGGACTGCTCTACCCCTAATGTCTTCCACATTATGAGGTACTCCACAAATACTTATAAAGTAAATTAATAGGGTAAATAGTATGCAACCTTTGTAATTATCATTTTCTATTTGAAGACTTTATTCTAATCCATGACCAGGTCCCTTAGTTGTTTGAGGCTGTACCTTTTCATCTGCAAAATAAGGCAGTTGGGTTAAAGGATCTCTAAGATCCCTTCCAACATTAATCTTCCATGATCCTATACTTCTAGGCACCTATGTATGTTCCAGATGATAGAGCTGCTGGAAATCCAACTACCAGGTAAGTGAGACCTTAGAGGACATAATGAATAAACAATGCATCCTTCACCCTCTAATACAGACATCCTCACAAGAAGATATTATCCTTGTACCATGGCAACAAATATAAAAAGAATGAGCTCTCTTATTTCTCTCACCCCTAACATCATACATAGTAGTAGAAAGATTGACCCTGGCATGTAAACACATTGATCCATTTTTTTCCCCTGTATCAAATGTTCGTAAGTGCAAAACTACTATATCTCCAAAGTCAAATGCATTCAAGCAAATAAAACCTTAAAGGAATTTTTTTTCCTCACAATTAAATCTAGTGCTTTCATTGACGTTCTGTTCCCAGCTATTTCTTGGTTCATATATTAACTTATCAGCTACATTTGTTTAAATGATACTACAGTTTCACTGTTTGCACAGAAATATAATTCAACTCCTTTAAACTAGTCTAACTTTCTTAAAACTGAAACTTCTAAATTATAAAAGTTCACACAGGGTTTCCCTGGTGGCGCAGTGGTTGAGAGTCCGCCTGCCGATGCAGGGGACGCGGGTTCGTGCCCCGGTCCGGGAAGATCCCACATGCCGCAGAGTGGCTGCGCCCGTGAGCCATGGCCGCTGAGCCTGTGCGTCCGGGGCCTGTGCTCCGCAACGGGAGAGGCCACAACAGTGAGAGGCCCACGTACCGCAAAAAAAAAAAAAAAAACTTCACACAGACAGGAAGCAGATACTTTCAAATGCCAAGTCAAAGATTTGTCAACACAAATCTCTGCACAGCTGGGAGGGCACTTATGGGCACAGCTTCTCCCCTGGAGACAGAGGACGCCTTGGACAGCTTTCTCTCCCAGGTAGGACGGTACGCCTGTAAGTCCATCCTACACGAATTCAAAGTATACTTTCCTCCAGCATTGCACCAAATCTCAAGGGAATGGGAAAAATGAATAAAACATATCATCTCTGCCTCAGAGGAGATGCAGCTAGGCCAAGTGAATGAAAGAGGCGACGCTGGCAAACAACTGCCTTGGATCGGAGGCTAGCTTTGTCATAATTAGCTGGAAACCGTGGGCAAGTTACTTAACCTTTCTGATCCAGCGGCCGCATCTGCATAATGGTGCTAGTAACAGGACCTACCTCATTAGTGCTGTTGGGGGGAGTAACTAAGTTACCGCTCTTCCTGGCGCACGGTAAGCACTCAACGTTAGTACCTGCACCGCGATTATCACCATGATGAACACACAACCCATGAGTTGAAAATTTTCGCTGTTTTTATTTAGCAAAATTGAAACTATAACAGATCCTAGGAAATAAGAGGAAAAAACAAAGTGGAAAACTATTTTTCCAACAAGTTTTATTTTTCTTGTGTCTTCCTGACAAATCCTAACCACATCTATTCCTCAGAGAGATGTAAAGATGGTCGTGGGTAGGGGTGTAGAGAAAGAAGTAAGGAAATATGGGACAGAGAGAAAAAGAGAAAATAAGGAGGGGCAGGCAAAAGGAGCATTCCTGAGTTACCTAAAACCATCAGGGAGACAGGAGCTGAACAAAGACGGAGAGAACCTTTGTTGCAGCCTTGCCCTGGCTTGTTTCCTTCTCTGCCCAGAAAATCCTTCCTCAAGCACTGAACTACCACACTTATCTTTTCCTCACCACTCCGTGCTTTTCTTTCCACTGTTTACACCTCTGTTTTATCAAATATTAGATGCAGAAAGAGCCTTAGAAGTCCCCTAATCCAGTTCCCTTATTTCATACGTGAGAAACACTGAGGGCCGATGAGACCAAGTCATTTACCCGGGGTTGGACAGCTCAGCAATGACACAGGCAACATTAACATTGCACTCCCGGTGCCCCTAGTCTGTGCTGTCTCCCTGAGGACAAGAAAACGAGGACATTTACCCACATGGAGTCTGGCTGGCCCTTATCCCGTCTGGCAGATATATAAGTTTTTATCTTGGGAAGAAAATCTTGAGAAATATTCCTAAATGAATTAACCAGAAGCTTACTGTTTTTAATTCAATAAACATGTTTTATTGTTAACTTCATTGCCTGCTAAGCCTGAAATTAGGTTTTTCTATGCGTGGGCAGGTCCTCCCTCACCAATAACAGAACAATCAGATTTCAATTAAACAGATATTCTCACTTGGGACGGACACACACACACACACACACACACACACACACACACACACACACGCCAAAGAGGCACTTAATCAAAACACAGTTTGAGCCCATTCTTGTTGTTACTCTTCCTGCCTGTGTTTAAGAGAAGTAGATGTCAAATGTTACAAGATAAGGCTCTCTGAATACAGAGACTTCAAATCATTTATCTTCCAAAGTAGGAACAATTTCTTTGCTATTACTTCCTATGCTATTTCTAATCCAATAACAAAAGGCAGCCCAACCGCTGTACTCAACAAGCTTTTTTATCTGGCTTCTCCGAGTGACCTCGGTATGCTTTGCCCAAACCATGTCAATAGTCTCCTAAAGCCTTGACTTCCCTTCTTCCTAGCTTTCAATTCCACAGTGGAAGACTCACACTCCGAAACCAGAGTCTTTTAGTACCATTTAATAGTATATATTTAAAAATAAACACTCTAAGTATGTTTTTCCGTCGTGATTATAGCTCAGATCCTTAAGTGTAAGAATCTGGCTAAAACGTTTTGAAGCAAGAAGCCCCTGGTTTGCTTACACTCTCCCCCTTTCCCTTTTCCTGCTATGAGGGTGGCTTCTTATTTGCTTCACTATGTGGGGTTTCAAAGCTGTGACCTCACTGTGATTAAGGGAGAGACTTTGGCCATCTTCTCACATTGTTCAGACTATAGGAACATCTGAATCCGGGCCACTAATAATAACTCAGCTCTGTTGCCTAAAGAAGTGTTTACTTTTAGTAGACTAGACCCACATAAAGCCTATTTATTAGAACTGTGCTTGGTAAGTGTTATCTACATGGATTATACTCTACTACCACTAATATGTGCTTTGTTTTTCTTATTCTCTTTATTTTTCTTTCACAGGCGATATAGGCTGGCCACCGACGGTGGTGGTCGTCGTGGCTGCCATTCTCATTCATATGAATCCAATAATAGGAAAACCAGCAGTGGCAGTTCAGTCTCTCCAGATGCCTCTCAAAAAAAGAAGCACCACAAACGTAACAGGAGCTGAGATCCTGGGGGAACCAATTAGATTTAAGCCGTTTTCAAAATTCTGTAAAAAAAAAAAAGAAATCAGGAAAAAAAAAAAAACACACCTGGCACTTGACATTTTACATGTTCTGCTTCTAGGGCCTGTGAAATAATCCTCATATAATGACCAGTTGTCACGTTTATAAAATAAACCTCGGGTTTTTAAGGTAATAGAATAGAATCACTAGGCTAGGAAAACAAACCACTTCAGAGGAAGAATGCAGCACGTGAAATCTAAACCTCATCCTCCGCCTTTAGAATATCAGCCAAAACGTGAGAAATTAGGCCAAGGTCAACAGCAGATAATCGCAGAGAAGTTCTCCTCCAATAGCTGGCTGGGGAATACGATACGCTTCCTGCAACTGGCTAGCAAAGCCAGGGTGGGGACAGTCCTACAAGGCAAGAGGGATTTTTAGATCCTGCCTCCACCCCTCCAATACAAGCTCCCCAGTGGCCCTTTGGTAAGTGATGACAGGAGAAGCTGGGATGGGAAAGGGAAGCAGCTTCAGAGAGGACAGCAAGTGTCTCCTCAGGTGCAGAAGCAGGTCTGGGTTTCAGCTGATGGTAGGAACCAAGCACCTGGTGTGCCATGCCTCCCAGAGTTCACCTCACTAATCTGACGCTTAGCTGTGAGTCAGGTGTAACCTTTCTTAATTAGATGCACAGCTGACACGGCAAAGACAAAAGAACCAGGCAAAAAGTAAGGCTTATACAAAACCAACTTCAGTTGGGTTTCTGAGATGGGTTTCTCTTCACTCTGGGATGAAGTGGCCACAGATCTACCTCCAGAGGTGATTTTGTAAAAGCAACCACTCTACCCCTCAGGCCCTCACTCACTCCTTCACCCTGTCTTAAATATTGCATCAAAGTAACGGGGTCCAAGAAGTGAAGAAAGAGGTAAAAGGAAACATGCCCTCTTGAAAAATATTCCAGGGCTCCTGGGCAAGGACATGCTTTTGTTATACTATGTGGTTGAATGTGAACGTCCGAAGACGAAGATGCAGGCGTCTATGCAAGAAGCAACTCACGTGTCAGCACCTGATCTTTCCCAAGTTCCACCTTAAATATAACTATTCCATGAGGTTGTTCTGATGTCCTAACCGGAAATAACATCTCCCTCACTTGAGTTCCCACGTCCTTTTCTATTTTGTATTTTAGCCATGTACGTAACTGTCTTATTGCCCCTTTAAGCTCTTTGAACAATGATATTTTACTGAGTGCAAAGAATGAAATATAATGAATGTCAGATTCTTGACTACATGGTAGACACAAGTGTGTCAGTTACTGAGGAACCCAAGTGGTCAGGGAGGACTTTACTCAGCTAAACTTGATAGGACATCAGAGCTACACTGTCAAAGGAAGGAAGAAGAGCGTTATCTAAAATTAAGGAAGACGCAGAGAATGGATGTGTGGCCACAGGGGAGGAAGGGGAGGGTGGGATGAACTGGGAGATCAGGTTTGACGTATATACACTACCATGTGTAAAACAGATGGCTAGTGGGAACCTGCGGTATAGCACGGGGAGCTCAGCTCGGTGCTTTGTGATGACCTAGATGGGTAGGATGGGGGATGGGGTGGGAGGGAGGTCCAAGAGGGAGGGGGTGTTTGTATACACAGAGCTGATTCACTTCGCTGTACAGCAGAAACTAACACAACATTGTAAAGCAATTACTACGCCAATTGAAGTAAAATTAAGGAAGAAAATAAGCAAAAGTCTGAGGTCCCAGGATGTCTCCAAACACATTTATTTAAAGTCTAGTAGGTTCTAATGACCCTCTGAGAGGCCACACCAGTAATGGTGATCACTAGAGGATAATAATATTTTTGTTTTGGAGGTCCTGGAACGCCTCTGAGGACCATCGGCCTACAGAGAATCTTCAGAAACAAATGAATCCCCATGTTTGCATTCACCAGGCTGAATGAAGTGACCTCTATGGTAACAGGAGAGGGTTAAGAGCTTAAATAAGCCAACGCTCCACTATGCGCAGTAGCTTCTGCCAATCATGATCAGTGACAAGTTACGTCTTTTCATGAACTTTTTGCAACAATATTTTCCCTAGATAATTACAATATGGGAGTACGTACGTTGTGTCAGCCAAACCAAAAAGTTCCATGGTCATAGCTAACTAGTATCAATATAAATATTTGAGCTTTGTAATGGCTTTCAGAGAAACCATGTTTAGAGTGTTTCTTTAGAGCTAATACTTTTTAGAATTAATTGTTCCTTCAGCGTTTGCTTTCTTTCTGGCCTCATTGTGCAAATCATGCTGCTCTTCCTCACTTTCCCAAGATCCCCAAGGTCATCCTCTACAGTGTTGGCTTTAAATACGACTTGGTGCCAAAGATCCCCACTCAGCTTTCAAGTTCGCCTGGATGACACTTGCCCACACTGGGTCTCTCCCTGTTCGCATACACTCAGATCTAGTCGATCGGCATTTTCTGCAAAAAGTTTCACTTCCCGGGAATTGCGATCTGCCTTTTGCATAGTTTCCTCCCATTCCCCTGGGTAGGTGGCTGCCCAGAAGGCAGCAGGGAGGAGCAGCTTTTTGATCTAATGAAGCTTCTCTGCAGGACTCGCAGTTAATGGCGAAGAGCTGAGCTGGCAGTTCTCTGGGGACAGCAGGTGAGCACAAGTGTACGGGCTCAGCTGAGAGTCACTGGGGCACCTTGCTGGCAGCCTAAAGCAGGTACTCCAGCCTCTGAGCGGTGACGTGTTAATGGCTTACATAATGAAGAAATGAGTCAGTGTACTTGGCAAGTCAGACTTGAACTATGTAAGGCCTCGATTCAGAAGGAAATTCTGAAAGACAAGTATTAAGTGGTGACATATTTTTTTTTTCTTTAAGGTGCTGGTGGTGGGGAAAAAAGGCTAATAAATGATAGACATCTGTGTTCTTCTGCTGTTTCCATCCCTCTGGATGTTTAGACGACTGTGAGCTCCATGTTGAGCCCAGCTAGTGTTGCCCCTGAGCATCCTGGGAAATGAGAGCACCTTGGCCTGCTGAGCCCAGTCCTATCGCTTAGCAGATTCTCCCTCCTCAGGAACTGAAGACGCTTGCCACAGCCTTTTAGAAGACCCAGGGCAAAAATCAGCACACTTTTTTTTTTTTTTGTAATTTACGTTTTATTTAAGTATAGTTGAATTACAATGTTGTATTAATAACTGCTGTACAGCAAAGTGACTCAGTTATACATACACACATTCTTTTTCGTATTCTTTTCCATTACGGTTTATCACAGGATATTGAATATAGTTCCCTGGGCCATCCAGTAGAACCTTGAACGAAATAATGCCATTTGCAGCAACACGGATGCAACTAGAGGTTATCATACTAAGTGAAGTAAGTCAGAAAGAGAAAGACAAATACCATATGATATCACTTATATGTGGAATCTAAAATATGATGCAAAGGAACCTATCTGTGAAACAGAAACAGAATCAGGGACATAGAGAATAGACTAGTGGCTGTCAAGGGGAAGCGGGGTGGGAGAGGGTTGGATTGGGAGTTTGGGATTAGCAGTTGCAAACCAGTATATATGGAATGGATAAACCACCACACGGTTTTAAACAATGAGAAATCTCCTAAAATAAATGAAGTCTTGGCCAACATAAATCAACCAAGGAATCAAAGTGATGGATGAGACCTCAGTATAGATAACCCTTCAGCAGGCTCTTGCTATGTCATGGTTAAAATGGCAAAGGAAAGTGTCTTGACATTCTAAACAAAGACCAAATGATAGGCAAGGCTTAGAGTTTGGGACCTCATAACAAAAGGGAACCCGAAGGAGCTGTTAGGATGCGCCAGGGTCGTATTTATGCGACCTCACTGAGTCCTCATAACAATCTTGAGGTAGATGGTAGCGTTAATAACCTCACTTTTAAGATGAAGAAACTGAGGCTTAGTGAGCTTAATTAAGTAAATCATCCAAGTCTCCCCAGTTTGATGGGATGTGAATACATGCTATCAGTTACTTATACCATCAGTGGCCAAGGAGATTTTTAAAATCAGAATTAGCCTATTTCCAAGAGATTTTGGAGGATGAAGGAAAGGGGTGAGGAAGAAAAATAAGAATTCCTGAAAAAAAAAACTGTGAAAAAATAAAAAGAAAGAAACTGAGGAAAACACAGAATTTCTCCCTCACATTATCAGTTCATTTCTCTTATCTGGCTTAACGAGGCAAAAGGAGATTCTAAAGTCGGACCGTGTGAATGTTTGCCCACTAAGACTGGGGCTTGTTCTGAGCCAAGTGAGTTGTCTGTTAAACACAGTTTCCCGTGTAGACTCAAACCTCACTCGCACAGTGTCGCTCTTAATCAAGTGTGATCTGTCCCCGTGTGGCTATTTCAAGTGGTCAACGCCCAGGAACTGAGTTTTCCTACTGCGTCTCCTCCTTGGGGAGGCCGGGGAGGGGTGGTGACACCATGGGAACGGTGTCTGTCTTCTCTCCTGTGACTCGACCGAATATGTCAAAGGAATGTTTCTCCTGCCGGTCCTGCAGCAACACACGCATTATTCGATCTGCCAAGCAAATTCACGTGGAAAACAGCCGGCTAGCTCTGTCCGAGCTCCACGGAAAAGTGGGCAAGGCAGCAATGAGAAGCTCCTCAAGCAAAACCAAACCACAAGAGAGGTGAACTTTAGCCGCTTCCTTCATTCCTCCCGTAAAAATGTGTACGCACATCTCCACCTTCCTCTTGTCGGAAATGGGGCGAAGAGAATTTCCTTCCTCCTCTGTGCTCTCGTAACTACTTCGGACCGACTGCTGAACCATATTGTGCTTGGTTGGAGGCTATTCAGCCATGCTGGGAACCCTGGACCACCCTCCGTTCTCCCACCTGCATCATCAATCATCCTGCTTGAGTCATCACCAGACAGCCTGCCATCAGCCCCCCTTCTCTCCCTCCACCACCCCTTCCTTAGTTCAGGTCGTCGTCACTACAGAAATGTCTAGTGATCTCCCTGCCTACAGGCTAATTTCTCTACAGTGGATCCTACCCATGTAAAGCAAACAAAATTTATCTAACACACAAATCAGGCAGTATCTGGCCTCTGCTTAAAACACTTTAATGATATACACCATCTGAAAATAAATCTGAATTTCTTACATGGCAGCGAGAACCCCAAACATTAGGCACCAGACCATGGCTACAACCTCATTTACCATGACATATGCCTCGTACCGGGGCAGTGCTTACCATATTGTCCTGCCATATATTTTAGGTGTCTGCCTTCCCACTTAGGTAATAGCTCCTTTTATCCCCTGAATATTTGAGTCCCATGCATCTGGCATCGTGCTTAACAAATATTGTTAAACAAACCAGTGGAAGAATGAATGTAACGATGAGTGAATGACAACTTGCTCCAGGGCCCCGGCTAACTAGGGCAACAAGAAATGTTCTCTTTCCTCTATTGTTTATGACTGAAGATGGCTGACCCTGTCACACTTGGGGGGGGGTGGGGAGGGATAGATCACACCCATTTGTAGTGTTAGATGTCTAGGATGTTTGGGCACTTAATGAATGAGTGCCTCATGTGTGGTTATATGTGCATGTGTTTTGCATTCTAGCTTATAATTTGCTCCCTTCATCACTTATTTTCTTTGGACTTAATTAACAGTTAGAATCCTTACTCTAAAAAAGGCATTCTCCTTCTCCCTATAAGTTCCTGGAGGGAGGAAAGGGCAGGAAATATGACTTGGTGTCACCGCACTGCACTGCCCACAGCCTGCCAGCCATGTTCCAGGTATGATGGATGCTGGAATTGCAGCAAGACTCAATACAGACGTGGCCCCTCCTCTTGCAGAATTTACAGCCAGTGATAGAAAGAGAGAGAGATAATAAGGTGAGTAAAGTGTAGTAACTATGACAGAGGAAACGCAAGGTATTATGAGAGCACAGAGGAAGGAGATCAAACCTAATCTGGAAATCAGGAAGGGCCTCCTAGACAAAGTCCTTTTAAGTTTTGACCTGAGAAATAAGTAAGACTTATCCAGGTGAAAGAGGAATGTGGGAAAGGGGAAGGGAAGACCCAGAGACAAGGGAGAACACGATGTACGTGTAGCACTTAAAGAAGTAAAGAATGGCTGCGGTTTAAGTCAGGAGACACGCTCGGGCCTCAGCTATTTTATTCTCAGGGCCACAGAGGTCACTGAAGGATTTTAACCAAGGTGGTGACGTTTGCATCTGAGCTTCAGGAGAGAGACTGGCGTTGTAGAGAAAGACACATAGATTTGGGAGTTGTATCATTAGAGTAGGCTAAGTGTAGCAATAAATAGATCTTCAACATTTTCCTTTTAGCACAATTACTTTGGATGCCATATGGAGGATGGATTATAAAACGGTGAGACTAGATACACAGAAATCACTTAGGATGCCGTTTCAGTCGTCTGGATGAGGATGGCAATGATGGAGATGGAAAGAAGTGGATGGGTTCAAGAGAATATTAAGAAGGCGGAATTAACAGACTGTGACAATCCTAGGTCAGGGGATGGCACAAGGTTCCTTAAAGGGCCAGAGAGGAAAAACTTAGGCTTTGCCAACCATACAGTTTCTGTCACAGCTACTCAACCCTGCTGCTTGGGTGAGAAAGTAGACATAGACAATATCCAAGGGCATAGGTGTGCCTGTGTTACAGTAAAACTTTCTTTACAATAAGCAGGCCAATAGGCCAGATTTGGTCCAGGGCTGACGTCTGCAGACCACTGGACTAAGTGAGGGATGCAGTGGTAAGAGCATCAAAAATGATCCCAAGTATGGGGCATGGGCCCCTGGGTGGCCGGCTTACTATTCACAGGGAAAAGGACGCTGGAGAAGGAGCAGGGTCAGAGAGAGGGAGGTGTGGGCAATGTTTAGACAAGTTGGGTTCAAGATGCCTGAGAGACATCGCCCAAGCTCTGGGTAGAGATACAGAGATTTGGGAGTTGTCTTGGGCAGGGTAGACTAAATGTTATAAACAGACCACCAAAATTCTTTGGCTTTAGTCATAAGAAGTTTCTCAGACGGTGATGCCAGAAACTCTAATGGGGATGGGGGGAAAATCATTCCGGGAGCCTGTCCCATAGCAGCACCCATGTTACTGAGTTGCAAGGAGGACAGTTCAGAGAGGAGCTCCTGCAGTAGGCTTTTGTGGGTCAGGTCTGAAAAAGGCAGCATGTCTGCCCACAACCCACTGGAGAGATGTCACCCACATGGCCCCCTAACTGCAAGGAAGGCTGGGGAACACAGTGGAGCTGTGTGTCTAGGATCAACAAGGGTAGAGTGGATTTGCAGGGAAAGCCACCAGGATCGACCACCAGAGTCAAAAATACCTACACAGGCCAGAAGGCTTAAAAGAGATTCAGGCAACTGAGAGGAGTGAGACCAAGTCCAGGGCCCCGAAGAACACCAAAGTGAAGAGATCCGGCAAAGAGGAATGACAGGAAGAAAAGAAAACTGGGAGAGTGTGTGAGATATTTAACGAACATATGAAGAACGAGCACAGATTTAGGCCTTAAGCATCAAGCCCGCCTCTAACAAGCTGACATGTATTTGGTACCTCTGATATTTAGACAAAAAAGGAGCCAAACTGCATTTAGGAGAAAATGGTAAAATCAGCGCCGCCAAAAAGATCTATCAGTAGGTTTTCATTACCATTCCGATGGACTGCTTTAGGGCTACATCATACAAAATTTTTTTCCATTCACTTTTTTTTTTTTTGTGGTACGCGGGCCTCTCTCACTGTTGTGGCCTCTCCCGTTGCGGAGCACAGGCTCCGGACGCGCAGGCTCAGCGGCCATGGCTCACGGGCCCAGCTGCTCTGCGGAATGTGGAATCTTCCCGTACCGGGGGACGAACCCGTGTCCCCTGCATCGGCAGGCAGACTCTCAACCACCGCGCCACCAGGGAAGCCCTCCATTGACTTTTGTGTCCATAAATCAACCTATACGGGTAAAATGTGTTTTTCTGCATTAAAAATTTTACGTGGTCTTATATGCGTGAACATATTAATATAAATATGAATATATGCCTGTCTGTGTATACACACCCACTCAGCACTCCCAGGGTTCATTACCACAATGCATTTCTTTCTCACTGGCATTTTTTAGCAATTTTCCATACTCTCTGCTTTGTTCAAGGCCCCTCCACCTCCTACCCAACACGTTTGCACGTTTGGTCCTGGCTCCCAATGAGAAGACCAAGGAGAATAAGTTGGACGCTGCTCTGATGACGTTTGAAGCACTGTTTCATTATTACAGAACAGAACAGAGCCTGTAGCTTAGACAAGAAAATCCAGGCCAGAACACCAATGCCCTGTCCACAGCCCTTCTGAGCTCAGAAGACCTCAGCTGGGAAAAGAAGCATCTGAGACCTTACAGAGCTCTGTCTACCAACCCTCCCTCTTCACTTTCTTTAGAATGTGAAGTCTTTGGGGGTATGGAAGCGGCTTCTGAGGGTTTTGTATCGGAACACTCTTTTCGGCAGAAAAACAGCCAGCCTTGCTTATAAATAAGTTAAAAAAACAAAAAGACAAGCAGATTTTAAAAAGGTGATCTGCCCAGGTGGTACATAGATGCTAAAGAAAGCAAAATTAGTAACCTCATCTACTTGCCCAGCATAAATTATTAGTGTACACAACCCGACAAAGTGACTATTCATAAGCCTGACCTCGAACACCGTGGGGTTCAGTAAATACAAATTGAGGATGGTGACAACGTTCCCTTACTTCCTTACTTAATGACACGCAGGTGGCACTTCAGTGGCACAAATCACATGCATTTTATTCTTCCTTCACTGCTCTTCACGCTGTAACTTATATCAGAGGTGAATCTAACTATTGGAAATAGCCTCCCAATTAGCAAAAGTAATTCTTCCTTTCATTTGACAGAGACCAGCCCATGCGTACAAGCAAAGAAAAATTCTGTAAGCAGTACTTCTGCTCTGGCTTCTGTGATGAGCTATTCTGTGAGCTCCAGCAAGTCTTTCTTATTGTTGCTTTTATAGGGTCCTCACTATTCAGAGTCGGCTAGCTTCAAATATCATCTGCAAAGCACATCTGGAAATTGAGCTGCTGATGCAGATAACGTATGAATCTGAGAAACTGCAACTTGTTTCCCACTGGCTAGGTTACATATGTCGTTTCTCTAAAAAACAATTCTAGACTCTTTCAGCTGCTTCAGGGGCAGCTGTGGGAGAAGGGCAGGAGTTCTCACCAACATGAGGTACACAAATGTCACAGGCATTTGCTCAAAAGGGGTATGGGAATGCGAAATACACAATTTGAACACTCCATCTGATGCCTCGAACGGCAGCTGGGGTGGAAAGCCCAACAATTTCCTTTGGTCAGATTCTCCTCTCACCTCTGTCGGTCTCCTAAAGCTGCCAGGTTAAGTCTGCCATCTTCCTCTTCACAGGATGGTCCTGTCTCCTCCCAGTCTAGAAAATGGAGGCTATTCAGCCATGCTGGGAACCCTGGACCACCCTCCGTTCTCCCACCTGCATCATCAATCATCCTGCTTGAGTCATCACCAGACAGCCTGCCATCAGCCCCCCTTCTCTCCCTCCACCACCCCTTCCTTAGTTCAGGTCGCCGTCACTACAGAAATGTCTAGTGATCTCCCTGCCTACAGGCTAATTTCTCTACAGTGGATCCTACCCATGTAAAGCAAACAAAATTTATCTAACACACAAATCAGGCAGTATCTGGCCTCTGCTTGAAACACTTTAATGATATACACCATCTGAAAATAAATCTGAATTTCTTACATGGCAGCGAGAACCCCAAACATTAGGCACCAGACCATGGCTACAACCTCATTTACCATGACATATGCCTCCTAGTTCTCTCTCTCTCGCTCTCTCTCTCTCACACACACACACACACACACACACACACACCCTCCCTCTTGCTCCCCACCCCTGGGACCAGTCGCACTGAAGTCTCTGCCTAGAATGCATTCCTCGTTTCCCATCCTGACCCTCACTGGGCTCCTCCTAGTACATGTTTATGGTTCATCCAGGGACCACCTTTTGGCAGCCTTAGGACGCCCTCTCAGTGCTCTCCAAATATTCTCTATCCAATTCTGCAAGTGAAAGCTGATACTGCTATTCAGTGATACACTTCTGTATCTCTGAGTTAGCAGCATGGTGATCTACTGAACAGAGTAGAGGAAACAGAATTAGATCCAAACCCACGGGAACTTTGTGTATGACGAAAGTGGAAAAGCTACGGACTCTCAAATGAAGGTGCTCGTGTAATGGGTTAAACATGCAGAAATGATCATTTTGGACACTCAGCAAGTGTCTTCCCCCCAGATTAATTCCACACAGATTAAATATTTAGATGCCTAAAAAAAAAAATCACAGAAAAATTAGAAGAAAGTTTACAAGACGATTTCTAGAGCCCAAGGGAAAGGTTTTTCCAAGCATGATTTTAAAAACCAGAAACTACAGAGACTGATACATTTAGCTAGCTAAATAAATAAGTAGCTTTTTAATTGGAGAAAAGTACTATAAAGCCAAGTGAAAAGATAGTCAACAAATTGAGAAAAATGCCTAGTTGGTACATTGCCTGGCACCTAATTTATTTTGAGTAAATTGACTTATATAGCAGAGGGTTAATCTCCCTAGTATATAAAGAACTCTTGTGAACCAATACAAAAAGACAAACCTCCTATTAGAAAAAGCAAAACAAATGACAAAAAAAGTACACAAATTGCTTCTAAATTTATGTAAAGTTTTCAAACTCCTAAATCAAAGCAATTCAAATTTTCAATGATATTTTGCATACCAGGATGACAAAGATTAAAAAAATACTCCGGGCTATTGAAGGTGTAGGAAAAGGGCACAGTTAAATACTGCTGATAACAGAGTTCTGGAAAGTAGTTTAACAGCGAGACTCAATATTTCTGATGCAGAATTTTCCCCAGAATTTATCCTACAGAACAATCTACACATCCATCAACAGGGAGCTGCTTAATAAAACAGACTAACTCTTTATACTGTACTATCATATACCCACCGCAATTCAAGATATAAGCATACTTACTTACATAGAATGCTATCCTGCAAATTTTAATTGAGTTAAAAAAATGTATAACATCCGCCTATTTAAAATGTTTGTTCATGTGCACAGGAAAAAAACAAACACTTGGAAAGATATTTACCAAAATGTAAACAATCATTATCTCTGAGAGGTGGGAACATGAATTCCTTCCTCATACCTTCTTTCTGATCTGACTTTTTTTTCACACAGTATGTATGCTTTTATAATTAAAAAATAATTACTGGGACTTCCCTGGTGGTCCAGAGGTTAAGACTTTGCCTTCTGACGCAGGGGGTGTGGGTTCTATCCCTGTCAGGGAGCTAAGATCCCACATGCCTTGGGGCCAAAAAACCAAAACATAAAACAGAAGCGATATTGTAACAAATTCGATAAACACTTTAAAAATGGTCCACATCAAAAAAATCTTAAGAAGAAAAAATTACCAACAATATAACTACTTCCATGGTTTGAAAAGGATGAATAGGCAAGCAGATTCAAAAGGGGCCTGGTCCAGGGTCTTCTCCCTGAGAATGGTGGCTTCACTAGCGTCCTGGGTTTTACCACACACATCTTGAGATGGTTTCGGCACCTCCTGGAAGAAGGTACAGCTGCAGCACTGGTTTTTCATTTTCAAAAGACGCTGGGCGCCTTTGCACTTCCACTCCACCAATTCGGGGACGAAGTGGCCCCATGCCTTCCAGAGCCACATCGTCACGGTGAAAATAGAAGCCCAGAAAGAGACTTTGAGTTTAAACACACTCTTGGATTTGTGGTTCTGCATGCTCTCCTAACTGCATGGAAGTATTTACATGGTATATATTCTTTTTTTTTTTTTTTCTTCTGGTGGTACGCAGGCCTCTCACTGTTGTGGCCTCTCCCGTTGCGGAGCACAGGCTTTGGACGCACAGGCCCAGCGGCCATAGCTCATGGGCCCAGCCGCTCCGTGGCATGTGGGATCTTCCCGGACCAGGGCACGAACCCGTGTGCCCTGCATCAGCAGGCGGACTCTCAACCACTGCTCCACCACGGAGGCCCCGGTATATATTCTTAGACAAATTTCTTAATGTCGCAGAGCTCTTACTTTTTTATTTATAAAATGACGGTAAAAGCCTACACAACACACTGAACCAAACTTACCCACTGGGGGCAGACACCAAAAAAAACGGGAACCACAAACCTACAGCATGCAAAAAGGAGACCCCAAACACAGTAAGTTAAGCAAAATGAGAACACAGAGAAATACACAGCAGATGAAGGAGCAAGGTAAAACCCACCAGAGCAAACAAATAAAGAGGAAATGGGCAGTCCACCTGAAAAAGAATTCAGGGTAATGATAGGAAAGATGATCCAAAATCTTGGAAATAGAATGGAGAAAATACAAGAAACATTTAACAAGGACCTAGAAGAGCGAAAGAGCAAACAAACAATGATGAACAACACAATAAATGAAACTGAAAATTCTCTAGAAGGAATCAATAGCAGAATAACTGAGGCAGAAGAACGGATAAATGACATGGAAGATAAAATAGTGGAAATAACTACTGCAGAGCAGAATAAAGAAAAAAGAATGAAAAAACTGAGGACTGTCTCAGAGACCGCTAGAACAACATTAAACACAGACAACATTCGAATTACAGTGGTCCCAGAAGAAGAGAAAAAAGAAAGGGGCTGAGAAAATATTTGAGGAGATTATAGTTGAAAACTTCCCTAATATGGGAAAAGAAATAGTCAGTCAATTCCAGGAAGCACATAGAGTCCATTAAAGGATAAATCCAAGGAGAAACATGCCAAGACACATATTAATCAAACTATCAAAAATTAAATACAAAGAAAAAATATTAAAAACAGCGAAGGAAAAACAACATACAAAGAAATCCCCACAAGGTTAACAGCTGATCATTCAGCAGAAACTCCGCAAGGCAGAAGGGACTGGCAGGACATACTTAAAGTGATGAAAGGGAAAAATCTACAAGCAAGATGACTCTATCCAGCAAGGATCTCATTCAGATTCGACAGAGAAATTAAAACCTTAACAAACAAGCAAAAGCTAAGAGAATTCAGCACCACCAAACCAGCTTTACAACAAATGCTAAAGGAACTTCTCTAGGCAGGAAAGCCAAGAGAAGGAAAAGACCTACAATAACAAACCCAAAACAATTAAGAAAATGGTAATAGGAACATACATAATGATAATTACCTTAAACATAAATGGTTAAATGCTCCAACCAAAAGACACAGACTGGCTGCATGGGTACAAAAACAAGACTCGTATATATACTGTCTACAAGAGACCCACTTCAGACCTAGGGACACATACAGACTGAAAGTGAGGGGATGGAAAAAGATACTCCATGCTAATGGAAATCAAAAGAAAGCTGGAGTAGCAATTCTCATATCAGATAAAATAGACTTTAAAATAAAGACGATTACAAGAGACAAAGAAGGACACTACATAATGATCAAGGGAACAATCCAAGAAGAAGATATAACAATTGTAAATGTTTAGGCACCCAACACAGGAGCACCTCAATACATAAGGTAAATGCTAAAAACAGCCATAAAAGGGGAAATTGACAGTAACACAATCATAGTAGGGAACTTTAACACCCCACTTTCACCAATGGACAGATCATCCAAAATGAAAATAAATAAGGAAACACAAGCTTTAAATGATACATTAAACAGGATGGACTTAATTGATACTTATAGGACATTCCTCCAAAAACAACACAATACACTTTTTTCTCAAGTGCTCATGGAACATTGTCCAGGATAGAACATATCTTGGGTCACAAATCAAGCCTTGGTAAATTTAAGAAAACTGAAATCATATCAACTATCTTTTCTGACTACAACGCTAGATATCAATTACAGGAAAAAAAAAAACTGTAAAAAATACGAACACATGGAGGCTAAATAATACGCTACTAAATAACCAAAAGATCACTGAAGAAATCAAAGAGGAAATCAAAAAATACCTAGAAACAAATGACAATGAAAACATGACAGCCCAAAACCTAGGGGATGCAGCAAAAGCAGTTCTAACAGGGAAGTTTACAGCAATACAATCCTACCTCAAGAAACAAGAAAAATCTCAAATAAACAGCCTAACCTTACATCTAAAGCAATTAGAGTAAGAAGAATGAAAAATTCCAAAGTTAGCAGAAGGAAAGAAATCATAAAGATCAGATCAGAAATAAATGAAAAAGAAATGACAGCAACGATCAATAAAACTAAAAGCTGTTTCTTTGAAAAGATAAACAAAATTGAGAAACCATTAGCCACACTCACCAAGAGAAAAAGGGAGACGACTCAACAGAATTAGAAATGAAAAAGGAGAAGTTAACAACTGACACTGCAGAAATACAAAGGATCAGGAAAGATTACTACAAGCAGCTATATGCCAATAAAATGGACAACCTGGAATACATGGACAAATTCTTAGAAAAGCACAACCTTCTGAGACTGAACCAGGAAGAAAAAGAAAATATAAACAGACCAATCACAAGCACTGAAATTGAAACTGTGATTAAAAATCTTCCAACAAACAAAAGCCCAGGACCAGGTGGATTCACACATGAATTCTATCAAACATTTAGAGAAGAGCTAACACCCATCCTTCTCAAACTCTTCCAAAATACAGCAGAGGGAGGAACACTCCCAAACTCATTCTATGAGGCCACCATCACCCTGATACCAAAACCAGACTAAGATGTCACAGAAAAAGAAAACCACAAGCCAGTATCACTGATGAACACAGATGCAAAAATCCTCAACAGAATAGTAGCAAACAGAAACCAGCAGCACATTAAAAGGATCATACACCATGATCAAGTGGGGTTTATCCCAGGAATGCAAGGATTCGTCAACATATGAAAATCAATCAATGTGATACACCATATTAAAATATTAAAGGAGAAAAGCCATATGATCATCTCAATAGATGCAGAAAAGGCTTTTGACAAAATTCAACACCAATTTTTGATAAACTCTCCAGAAAGTAGGCATAGAGGGAACTTACCTCAACATAATAAAGGCCATATATGACAAACCCACGGCCACCATCGTTCTCAATGGTGAAAATCTGAAATCATTTCCACTAAGATGAGGAACAAGACAAGGTTGCCCACTCTCACCACTATCATTCAACATAGTTTTGAAAGTTTTAGCCACAGCAATCAGACAAGAAAAAGAAATAAAAGAAATCCAAACCAGAAAAATGCAAGTAAAACTGTTACTATTTGCAGAGGACATGATACTATAACACAGAGAGTCCTCAAGATGCTACCAGAAAAGTACAAGACCTAATCAATGAATTTGGTAAAGTAGCAGGATACAAAATTAATGCAGAGAAATCTCTGGCATTCCTATACACTAATGATAAAAAATCTGAAAGAGAAATTAAGGAAACACTCCCATTTACCACTGCAACAAAAAGAATAAAATACCTAGGAATAAACTTACCTAGGGAGACAAAAGACCTGTATGCAGAAAACTATAAGACACTGATGAAAGAAATTAAAGATGATACAAAACAATGGAGAGATATACTATGTTCTTGGATTGGAAGAATCAACATTGTGAAAATGGCTATACTTCCCAAAGCAATCTACAGATTCAATGCAATCCCTATCCAACTACCAATGTCATTTTTCACACAACTAGAATCAAAAATTTCACAATTTGTATGGAAACACAAAAGACCCTGAACAGCCAAAGCAATCTTGAGACAGAAAAACAGAGCTGGAGGAATCAGGCTCCCTGACTTCAGACTGTACTACGAAGCTACAGTAATCAAGACAATATGGTACTGGCACAAAAACAGAAATATAGATCAATGGAACAGGATAGAAAGCCCAGAGATAAACCCACGCACATATGGTCACCTTATCTTTGATAAAGGAGGCAAGAATATACAGTGGAGAAAAGACAGCCTCTTCAATAAGTGGTGCTGGGAAAACTGGACAGCTACATGTAAAAGAATGAAATGAAAACACTCCCTAACACCATACACAAAAATAATCTCAAAATGGATTAAAAACCTAAATGTAAGGCTAGACACTATAAAACTCTTAGAGGAAAACATAGGCAGAATACTGTATGTCATACATCACAGCAAGATCCTTTTTGACCCACCTCCTAGAGAAATGGAAATAAAAACAAAAATAAACAAATGGGACCTAATGAAACTTCAAAGCTTTTGCACAGCAAAGGAATCCATAAACAAGATGAAAAGACAGCCCTCAGAATGGGAGAAAATATTTGCAAATTTAGCAACTGACAAAGGATTAATCTCCAAAATTTACAAGCAGCTCATGCAGCTCAATATCAAAATAGCAAACAACCCAGTCCAAAAATGGGCAGAAGACCTAAATAGACATTTCTCCAAAGAAGATGTACATATTGCCAACAAACAGATGAAAGGATGCTCAACGTCAGTAATCATTAGAGAAATGCAAATCAAAACTACAATGAGGTATCACCTCACACCAGGCAGAATGACCATCATCAAAAAATCTACAAATAATCAATTCTGGAGAGGGTGTGGAAAAAAGGGAACCCTCTTGCACTGTTGGTGGGAATGTAAATTGATACAGCCACTATGGAGAACAGTATGGAGGTTCCTTAAAAAAACAACAATAGAACTACCATATGACCCAGCAATCCCACTAGTGGGCATATACCCTGCGAAAACCATCATTCAAAAAGAGTCATGTACCACAATGTTCTTGCAGCTTTATTTACAATAGCCTGGACATGGAAGCAACCTAAGTGTCCATAGACAGATGAATGGATAAAGAAGATGTGGTACATATATACAATGGAATATTACTCAGCCATAGAAAGAAGCGAAATTGAATTATTTGCAGGGAGTTGGATGGACCTAGAGTCTGTCATACGGAATGAAGTAAGTCAGAAAGAGAAAAACAAATACCGTATGCTAACAGATATATACGGAATCTAAAAAAATAAATAAAATGGCTCTGAAGAACCTAGGAGCAGGACAGAAATAAAGATGCAGGTGTAGAGAATGGACCTGAGGACACAGGGAGGGGGAAGGGTAAGCTGAGAGGAAGTGAGATAGTGGCATGGACATATATACACTACCAAATGTGAAACGGATGGCTAATGGGAAGCAGCCGCATAGCACAGGGAGATCAGCTCGGTACTTTGTGACCACCTAGAGGGGTGGCATAGGGAGGGTGGGAGGGAGACGCAAGAGGGAGAGGATATGGGGATATGTGTATACATATAGCTGATTCACTTTGATATAAAGCAGAAATTAACACACCATTTTAAAGCAATTATACTCCAATAAAGATGTTAAAAATAAATAAGTCAAGAAATAAATAAAAAGGATGACTTCAATGGAGAAAGAAGACAAAAACGGTGTTCATGTGAATGGGTGGAGAGAGCCGGGTCATGTGGCTAAATGAGCTGCTATTTTGAGTAAATTATACCAACCAGGAACAGGGGACACTCACATAAAGTTCATCGTCTTCAGGTCTGCCAAACCCAACTGACGCAATACCACGAGACCACCTGAGCTACTGAACAGTTCACACTATAAATTTACTTTACTGAATTTTTCTCATACACAGGACCAGAAGAACATGTTCTGACCCCAGTGAGCCTAAAACAAGGATGAACTGTTCATTTTCATAACAGAGGAAGTAGAGCTAATTTCCTCCCTCCCTCAGTCTGACAGTTTGCCTAGTTTTAGTCAGAAAAAAAAGGTTGGAAGACTTTTCAGCTCCGAGAATAAATCCATGAGTAGGTTACCAGGACGTGTTGTAAGTCTACACATATGTCCCCCCTCCTGTATTTTAATGCCTATGATTAGCTAACGGTTATCACAAAAACAGATGGGTATCAGAATATGGTTAGGAAAACAACAAACAAAATGTCAGCTAACTAAGATTTAGATTCTACATATTTTATTACTCAATATAATTTTAAGTCCATCGCTTTAAAATGGGGCATTTCGGGGCTTCCCTGGTGGCACAGTGGTTGAGAATCTGCCTGCTAATGCAGGGGACACGGGTTCGAGTCCTGGTCTGGGAAGATCCCACATGCCGCAGAGCAACTGGGCCCATGAGCCACAACTACTGAGCCTGCGCGTCTGGAACCTGTGCTCCGCAACAAGAGAGGCCGCAACAGTGAGAGGCCCGTGCACCGCGATGAAGAGTGGACCCCGCTTACCACAACTAGAGCAAGCCCTGGCACAGAAACGAAGACCCAACACAGCCATAAATAAATAAATAAATAAATTTTAAAATAGGGCGTCTCAACCATGGGGAGTGGGAGAAAGCTAGGACTTAGTGATGGTCTTTCTGAAGACAAAAGAAACAAAAGTTATTTCTAGTGACTTTTGATTGTTTACCTTCAAGCTGGCTAATCAGATGTAAATCGTCAGCCCATGGATATGCATAATCAACTTTATTCCCTTTGCTAATTGGGATATAGAGCTGTTCATGTCAAGAAACATTTGAAAAATGCGCCAAGCTTGCTCCACGGAGCAACTTCTTTGTAGAAGTCAGAGTTTCCATATGGTAAAATCATGGAAATTAGGCTTAGGGGAAAAAAAAAACAACAACACCACTAAGAAAGATTAATTTGTTACTGAGCTAGTCTGGGCTAGAACAAAATCAGTCTTAACCCCAAAGCTGGGATTTTTTAAAACCACTTTTATGTTCACAAAGAACTCCATCAGCCCTTATGAAAAAGCATTCCATCACTTTACTACTCTGAGTTCCTCTCCTGCTGTGATTATGCTTCCCTAGCTGGCAGTGGCTCTGGCTTAGCGGTCACTTTGCCAGGACACTCACTTACCTACTGAACTTGGTTCACACAGGTCAGTCTTCCCTTTCTTTAACTCTCTTTAAGTCTTTTTAGTTTTCTTTAAAACTGACCACCAAAAGGTAAGTGGGTCTCATTTCAATTGTGTAAAAAGGGGACTATATATTCTCGAGCGACACTTCAAGACTGCTCCCATCTTTATAACCTCAGTGGAAGCATCCATCATTTCAGTTATTGTTGGTGTTCCAGAAGATGTGACTGAAGCAGTGGCCAACTGCAAGGTCCACCCTGCCTTCTCTGATTCTGAGATAAGACCCATTTCCACCCTTATTCAATGACTCCCTTGTTTTATGAAACCCAATTTTTCACCCTCTTCTTTGAGACAGTCCTCATTAATGAACATTCTCTCCCTTGTAACAATGTGAGTAGGACCCTCTCCTTAATTGTTTGGTGCATCTCGTCTCCCACGTGGTGCACTGAAGAAGTGAAAAGCCACTGCTAAGCGTAAGCTGCAACCCTTCTCCTCTCACAGGGACAGCCAAAAACTGCTCTGTTTCTAGTGAGGATGGAAAACCCAAAGAACAGAGGGACAGGAGCGAGGGCACTGATAACACGGTCCAGTCTGCAGCCCCCATCAGTCCAGGCGAGGGAAGGCACACAGTCGGTGGGGCTTTATCCTGAGGCAGGTCTGACTTCAAACTCACTCAGTCATCAGGCCTCACAGAGCAGCATGTTCACAAGACACACATGACAGGAGGTATAAGCTCCTCGCAGAGGGAAACATAATTGGCGGAATTAGCATGTGTTTTAAAGAATGGTCCCTCGCTCCACCCTCACTACACAGGGTCCTACATAGGGTTACTTAACCTCTCTGAGCCTTGATTTCCTCATCTGGAAAAGTGCTTTAACCAGCTTTCTCCCCACAGTCAGAGAGCCCACCATGTTTCAGTGAAACATTCAAGCCCTTTCTCCTTTTACCTTCCAATTCTCTAATCTTTTGTATTTTTTTAAATTAACAATCTTATTGAGACACAAGTCACATACCATAAAAATTCACCCTTTTAAAGTATATAAGTCAGTGGTTTTTGGTATGTTCAGCGTTGTGCAACACCACCACTATGTAATCCCAGAACAAATTCATCATCCCCAAAACAAAACCCCACACCCATTACCAGTCACTCCCCATCCCCCCATCACAGCCCGCGGCAACCACTAATTTACTTTCTGTTTCTATGGATTTGCCTGTATGTCTTCAAGGCTCATCCGTGTTGCAGCATGTGTCAGTATTTCATTCCTTTTTACAGCTGAATCAAAGTCCACTGTCCGGATATACCGCATTTCACTTATCCACTCATCAGATGATGGACATGTTTGGCTAATGTGAAGAACGCCTGTCTTGAACATTTGCATACAGGTATTCCTGTGGACCTAATGTACTGCTAGTTCTCCCGGGTATACACCTAAGGGAAGAACTGCTGGGTCATATGGCCCCTCTATGTCTAACCTTTTGAGGCGAATGCCAAACTGTCTTCCGAAGTGGTTATACCATCCTCTTTGCTTTTGACCTCTTTGGGTTCCTTCTGTGTCTGTTTCCTGGTTGTTTGGGCTCAGCTGGGAAATAACTGGGGTGATAGCAAAGGTATTTTCTACAGAATGAGCTGGTTTTAGCCACTATAGGTAGAGAAAACACAACAAGGTGGTTGACGTGGTGGGGGCCACATAAAGTGGTGCCGTGTGGAGCACACAGACAGGACATCCACGGCAGGGCAGCAATGGTGCCTGGAGTTCAAGAACCAATTCAGGGAGTTCTGAGTGGGCCTCGATGTGGTTTAAATTTCTAAGCTCTAGATTTATAACAATAAACCACACAGATATAAGCACACTCGTATCTTTACTTCAGGGGCTTACCGTATAACCGGGACAATACAACAGGAACATAAATAATGACAAAATATGGTTTCAGAGAAACTAACATGTTAGAGAATAACTCCTGCTGGGCATATCAGGGAAGATTATTTTGGAGCAGAAAGCATCTTTACTAGCTCTTAAACGATAACTAAATTTATGAGGAGGAACTGCATCTCAGACAGAGGAACAGTATAAGCGAAGGCAGCAAGTGAAGGAATGAGAATGAGGATTAGAAAAATGGGAAAGTAACAAGGAAGAACTGACATTCTAGCAATTGACTGAATGTGCAAAGTGAGGTACAAGGTGGAATAAAAGATGACTCCCAAGTCTTTGGCACGGAGTACAGGACAGATGGTAGTGCCATTAACAGAAATAATGGCAAAGGCTAGAAGAGGACCTGGCATGAGAGGGAAGCAAGAAGTTAGTTCCCTTCCAGACGTATCAATATATAGAGTTTAAAGTCCAGGAGAACATATGCAGGTGGGGTCCACTGGGCAGATAAAAATACAGAATTGGAGCTTAGGAAATATTTCCTCATGGAGGTCATTGCTGAAGCCCTCAGAGTGAGTAAGAGAGAGAAGAAAAATGGCCTGTTTCAACTTATGCCCAAACAGGAAAGCCAGTCCTCTGGGGAAGCCAAGGAGACCAGGACTAGACCGGGCCAGGATGTGGGAAACAGACCCAACTTTAGGACCGAGCCTTGAGGAAGGTGGCCAGCTATTCAACCACAATGCTCTGAAGGACAAGGCAAACTCAGACTTAACCAGGCCAATGCTGACACTTGGGAGGTTCAATCCGGTAGGTCAGGTACAGCGGCAGGAATTTCCCCTCGGAGAGGCTAGCCATTTCCGAGGGGTTCTCCTGCACTGACTGAGGAGATGAAGGGCAGGGTCCAGCCTCCCAGGATGAGCAAAAGCTGAGCAAAGTACCCAGGTTCCATCTGAAGGGAAGCTGAGCAAAGTACCCAGGTTCCATCTGAAGGGATGGCTTCCACCAAGACTCCGGTTTCCACTGGCTGGACAGACACAGCGGGATGTGGGAAGGGAGGCCCTGGTGCGGATGTGGGTACCAGGACTCACCCTGTCTCCTCTCTGTCAGCATCTGGCCTGGTGGGGGGAGAAGGCAAGACTGACTGGGGCCCCACACGCTACAGGAAATAAAGCTTCTGGTGCGCTTTCTGCCCTGTTCAGGAAAGGCCCAGAAAGCCAGTGACGCCGAACCTTCAGATGTTCACAGTTACTCCAGAATCAGGGTTGAGGAAGGAAGGGACAGAGCCACACACAACATTCACATTTGTCAGGACAAAGAAGGAAGAGGGAGAAAAAAGATAAGGCAGGGAAAACATTCAGACAACGCTCTATAAACATCAGTGAGAGTGACGGGGATGCAGGAGAGGAGCGGGTCAGGGAAACTAGAGGGACAGAGAACTCAGAAGAAATAAGCACGTCATCAGGGAACCCTTCTGATCCCCCTAATCATCACCCAATGTTCGCTTCACTGTATCCAACAGTGATGCGCCCCCGCAAATGATGCTCTGTTGGCCCACTTTTTTAAAGCTCTCCATTTGGTTTTTGGCAACCAATATGTAAGAGTGGCAACTCCTGTATAAATACCTTTTGGTGAATACATCCAATCTTGATCTATCAATAGAAACTGTCTAAAAAGTGAAAGAAAAGATCAAAAATATAAATTGGAAATATGGACCTCCAAAAGCTCTCATTTCTAGAATAGCCAGAAAAATCTCAGAAATGCTGCAGAATTCCAAGTCACGACATCAATAATAAAATGTAAAACTCAGTGGTTATAAAATAGACAGACTGTGAACTAAAATTTAAGCAATTAAATTATATTATAAAAAGGTATCTTTTGGAAATTTAGACGATAACAATTTTAGTACAGATAAAAACTCACAAAAAGGCATAGTTTTTTCCCCTTGTCTTTGATCGAGACAAAAAGTAAAACAGAAATCATCTTAACACCGAGATCCAAAATAGAAAATTTCAATCAACATTGCTATACTTTTCACAAAATTATAACAGGCTGAAAACTGCAGGCAGCACATGTCACGTCTTTTGCACACTTCACTAAAGATATATTTATTCAAAACAAAATGTCTCCCAGCGATCCTGCTGTAGAAGGAACATGAGTCATATATGCCGAGAAACTCTTCTCACAGTTTTAACCTGTCGGGGGAAAAAAAAAAAAAAATGCAGAGCTTCCAGCCCATCCACTAGCATAGAGCCCTGTGAAGAACAATTTTAGTTTTCAACAGCAAGAATTGCTTTGGCACTTTGAGGCCTGATATCCAACACTGCAGATCTAGAAGCAAAGAACTCACCACAGCTCATTACTGCCTTACACCTTGAGAAGCAACTGCACGACTCATTCTGAAACCTATACAGACACTGGGACCAACACCCCAAAGCTTGTGAAGGACAACCAAAAGCCCAGCGGATAATAAACTAGCATGGTGGCTCAGGCCCTCCGTGGAGCATCTCCTGGAAAAGCTCGGTGCCCCCTAATATCATGCTGGGCCCGCAATTTAGAATGACTTGATGGAGGAATGCCATCTATGCAATGATCAATAAACCACTTCACGTTTACACACAGCGGCTTCTGGTTCAGGGCTCTGATCTGGGGCTCAGCAGAGGAACTCACACAATCCCCTGTTAGGGAAAAGCATCAAAGAGATTTGTTTCCATTCTCAGATGGAAAAAGTGCTGTGGTCCAACAGCAATTGCTAGAGGGGAGACACGCTCCAGAGCTTCCTTAAAGTTACTCCTTTTCTGAATACTAAAGAACTTTTCTCAGGCTTTTTGAGTGAGCTGAAAACCAGTTTTGAAAGATATTAAACCATTCCTATAGGGAATAAGAACACTGGAGATTATTTACTTTGCTGTAATTACTCTGGCACATAGGGAGATTAGCTTTCAAATACTACTAGGTTTGCATACACAGATTTCAATAATGGAGAAAAATTAGTTCATGTTTTGAATATTTAGGGGCTTGAAATATATATTACTGCTAAAGAGTGAACACCGGTTAATACCTGTGCACTGAATATTACCAAAACCATTAACTGTTCCCAAGTCTGCATTTCTTTCCCCGCAAACCATCGTTTTTTAGAAGCATCTTGATTTTTATTGGAGCCAATGGTAAATGAAAGTGTATTTGTACATTCACAAATCAGTTTGAGTTTCATAAGTCTTGGATTTTAAATCAGGAAGCAAGGCAGTAAACACTCTCATCTAGTAAGGGCAGAAATAAAATCTGCTTTCGACTTCAAAAAAATTTTTCAGAAAGAGATAAATGGCCTTTAAAATTTCATTATTTACTAGGATATTTTGGGGGGGTTTTCAAGATTATTTGCGCCATGACTTTAGCTTAGGACAAAACATATTACTGCAAAGGTTCTCATAGCATCCTCAGCTTTATAAGCTCTACCCTGCCACTTGTTATCTTTTAGGGGAGGAGTTGCTAAGATTAAATGACAATGTTTACATGACTTTCTTTTTAAGTTTTTACTTTGAAATAGTTATCAACTCTCAGAAAATTACAAAAGTATTATAGAGTTGTGTGTACCTTTAGCCCAGCTTCCCCCAAATGGTAACATCTTACGTATCTATAATATAACATCAAATCCAGGAAAGTACATTGGTATGATACTCTTATAAAGACTACAGGCCTTATTGAGATTTTACCAGCTATTACATACGCTCATGTGTGCATGTGTGTGAGTGTGTGTGTGTGTATGTACTGTACTTCTATGCAATTTTTATCCCCTGTATAGATTCAAGTAACCACCACTCCGAACAAGAAACAGAATTCTATCCTCCCTCACCAAGGAACTCTCTTATGCTTCTCCCCCATCTCATCCCTGTCCTTGGTTACCACTAACATACACTTCATCTCTATAATTCTGTCATTTCAAGAATGTTATATATATGGAATCACATATTATGAAACCTCTTGAGATTGGCTTTTTTTTCCACTCAAAATAATGCCCTTTAGATCCATCCAAGTTTTTGCATGTATTAGTAGCTTGCTTGCACCCTTTTTATTGCTATCATTTTAATCATCATACAAGTTAGGTTCAAAAATATAATAGTGGATTTTACTGGATCGATAAATAATACTCCTCTCACGTTCCAAACAAAATAAGAAAGCAAAGGAAAGCAGTCATATAATAGGGACAGAGATATCAGTGTTCTTCTGTTCAATCTGATTGGGGAACATGGCTTTACATCTGCTGCCAAAAGTGCTGGCTAACATTCCACTGAAGGATTAAACTTATCCACTAGCATAAGCTAGAAAACTACTGGTAGACAGATCAGCAAGTCCGGGGCATGCTGAGTTCGTACTCCCCAACTCACCTCTCAAGAAAGGTCAAACGCTCAAGAGGCCTAAGTGAGGAAACATTGTGAAATGCGAAATGTTCTTTCCATATGCTTCCTTCCTCAGGTGTAGTGTACAAATTTTCTCTCCTCCACAGAAAGACAAAGAGTATGGAATAACTACGCCACCCAACAATCAGCTTTCTTCTCTTGTCCCATTCACCATCTTTTTGCTCATCCTCTTCACTTATGGGTAACCAGAAATGTGGCTGTCTCCCTGAGTAGAGACCACTTATCAAGACTGTAAATCTGGGCAGCTTCAGATGGCATTCTCAGCTACCTCTTTTAGGCTTCTCTGGGAATCTTACACATCTATCCTCCTTCTACTGTCAAAAGGCCCAGTGATGAGCCTATTCCTAACGTAGTTCTATAGACTATCTCAACACTGTTTCTCGATAGTGGATTTTTACTCAGGAGTTAGACATTCAAAGCAAAACGTATAACCAACAGGCAATACGCTAGGAGGTGAGAGAACTTAACATAAATTCCGAATGAAAACTGTATCTGCTTTGTTTTTCCCTGTTTGTTCAAAAAGAAATTGCTAACTATAAAAATAAGCTATACTTACCAATTCTGTATCAGTCTTCCTTAAGAAGCTGTCTCTTTATGAGCTTCTCAGTTTTGCATTTTAAAAAACAACGCTGTGTCTAATGGAATATATTTTATTAAAAAAAACAATTACATGCAATTGATGGCAAAACGGTGAACTAGAACAGGCTGTTGCATCTCTTACCCAGGCAAAAAATCTAAAGAAAATATCCTTTTTTTTTAAATTGAAGTACAGTTAATTTACAATGCTGTGTTAGTTTCTGGGGTACAGCAAATTGATTCAGTTTTATATATATTCTTTGAAGAAAGTATCCTTGATAACAAAGAACTAAAATTCTAAAATACCAAGATGTCAGGGATAAGGAATGATACCAAAGATAGATGTGCTCTTGTACTTTTCTTAATAAAGAGGATTATGGGTAACAATTAAATTAAGGTATTGACAGAGAAAACTAAAAAGAAGGAAGTATCTCAGTAAGGTAGGGAGAACCACCTAAAGAATAAAAACGGAATGAATATCTTTTTAAACGAACAAAAGAAAATTTGATATCTCCAAAGGAAATTAGAAGAAAAAAGGAAAAAAGAAAAAGACATAAATATAAAATGTGAATAAGATGGCAGAAACAAGTCCTGATGTAACAGTACATAAAGTCATTATAAATGGCTTAAATTCAACAATGAAGACCTGCAGAGGAGTTCTGACTTCTAGTAATGGTGGAGTAGCTTTTATCAGACTAACCTTCGTGCTGAAAATAAGTACAAACTCTACACAAAATATAAAACCAACTCTTTGAAGGTACTGAACATAAACCAAACAAAAAGGAGAGCTGACCTTTGAAAGAAGGAAACCACACTGGGTAAGATCTACTTTTATACATCTTTTCCCCTGGGACAGTGTAGCTGGAATTCAAGCAGAAATCCACAGTCTTGTTGGTTTGAGGAATCAGAGGACAGTGTCTGAGGCTGCCAGAGCACTGTAAAAAGTGGCCAGTGTTGGGGTGAAACCCAAAACCTACGGTCTTCATATAAACCCTTGGCTGATTACGTAATTGTGCAGGCGTGGGGCAAGACTCCAAAGAGCACAGGAGAAACCAACCAATGGAAGGCTGGAAGAACTAAAGAGATATTTCAGCAGCTGTTTATCTCAGAGGAAACAAAATTTGCAATTCAAGTCCTGCCAACTTAGGGGTGACGTGGGAAACAACTTGGGCTTTCCAGTAATGCCACAGATGGGCCATGCCTTAGAAGAAAAGACTGTGTTGAAATACTATTTGCCCTAGGACTAAAGGCAAAACCAAGATATGCCTACACTAACAGTCTTTTACCAAGCCTCCATAAGTTTAATGTGATTTCTATGTAACCCAACCAGCTGCTACAACACAACAATATATTCAGAGGAAAATAACACAATCCAGAGTGTCTACAGCATATCATTCATGATATCAGTATGCAATAAAAATTCACTAGATATGAAAATAAGAAAACGTGACACATAATCAAGAGAAAATTCAGGCAATGGAAGCAACTCTGATGTTGGAATCAGCAAACAAAAACTTTAAAATAATTATTGTAAAGATGTTACAAAATCTATATGACACTTTGGGTCTGAAGGATGACTAGCCAGGGAATTTCAGGAAATGTACAGAAGCTGTCAAAATAGAACATGTAAATCCTAAGCTGAAAAATACAGTATCTGAAATTGAAAATTTTAATGAATGGAATAAACAGTAGATTGGCCACAAGAAAGAATCAGTAAACTTGAAGCAAGGTCAACAGAAATCATCCAAGCTAAAGCATAAAAATCAGAAATAAACAAATAAATTTACTATCATTATAGAGTCTCAATAAACTGAAGGATGTTACAAGGTAGTCTAACATACTTATGATTGGAAACCTCAGAGGAGAGAAGAAATAGACAGGAACAGGAGAATTAACTGAAAAAAATATTGACTGAAAATTTTGCAAGTTTTACCAAAAACAACAATGACAAATCCAGGATAAATAAAAAGAAAACCACACCTTGGAAAATTATAGTCACGCTGCCAAAAAGCAAAAGAAAGAGAATTGAAAAATGGTCTATATATGGGGGGGCAGTGGGAATGGAGGTTTTGTGGGGGGAGAGAGGGAGAGAATAAGAATGACAACAGAGCTACTGTTGTAAATAATATAATAAAGGCCAGGAGACAATGGAATGACATCTTCAAAGTGCTGAAAAAAACAACTAAAATTCTATACTTGGCCCAAAAACAGCTTGCAATATCTTTCATTTCAAAAATGAAGGCAAAATAGAGATACTGTCAGATAAGCAGAAGTTATTTTTAGCAAAATATCTGCATAACAAAAAAGACCAAAGAAGTCTTTTTTGGGTGAAGAGAAATAATACTGAGATCACTTTAGATGTGGATATCAAATATTGAGATCTATAGGAAAGAATGAAAAGAAGACGAATAATATATGGATAAATATAAAATACTACATATTTTCTTCAATTTTTAAAAGTCAGTTCACTAATGCAAAAGCAATAGTAATGTACTGTGGATTTTATAACGTATGTTAGAAAAAATATGAGCTATCAATAGCACAAAGGCAGAGAGGGATGAAAATAAAAGTGTACTGTTGTAAGGTTCTTCCATTTTACATGCAGCTTTATAACATTACTTGAAGGTAGTCTACAATGAGATGAAGCTGAATGTTTTACTCTCTAGAGCAACCATTAAAAATAATACAAGAGATATATACAAAAGACAAAAGAGGATATAAAATGGGATACCCAAAATATTCAATTAACAAAAAGACAAGGGAGCAACCAAAAAAAACCCCACAAAATAGAGGGGACAAATAGAAACCGAATAGTAAGAGTGCATAATTAAACACAAATATCAATAATTACATTAAATATATATAGATTAAATCATCAAATTACAAAGCATAGATTGTTAAACTAGAGAAGGAAGCAAACAATTACATGTTCTATAAAAATGATGCACTTTAGAAGTAAAGACACAGGTTGAAAACAATGGGAAAACTGTAATTCACATAATATGACACATAAGAAAGCTGGTGTGGCTATGTAAATACCAAACAAAGTATACTTCAAGCCAATGGATATTACCAGAGAAAATAAATTATTTCACCAAAAAAGGGGTATTACTTACAGGGCCATTTCATTAAAGAATAACAATCCAAACATGCATACACCTAAGAATTTTAATAAACACAAAGCAAAAAAAATGGCAGAAATAAGGGGGAAAATAGAAAAATTCACACATACTTGATGATTTATAATATCTCTCTCAGGAAGTAATAAAAAGAGAAAAAAATAACCTGTATATATATGAGATTTGAACAACACTATCAACCAAATTAACTTAAAATATATATAAAATGTAAAATACAACAATGTACAATTCACATAATACACATTCTTGTCAAGTACACTGAAGAATATTCAATAGGACAGACCATATATTAGGACATAAAACAATTCTCGATAATTTTTATATATTGAATATCATACAGAATGTTATCTGTCCACAAGGCATTTAAATTAGACATCAATAATTAAGGTCTAGATATCCCCCCTCAAATATTTGGGTCCAATGAAGAAATCATAAGAGAAATTAGAAAATATTTAGAAATGAATAATAACGAAACACATCATATAAAAATTTATGAAATGAACTAAAGAGTACTTAAATGGAATTGGTCACTTTAAAGAACTTTCATTAAAAAATAATAAGGGTTTAGAACCAGTGATCTATGTTGCCAAGTTAAGAAACTAGAAAAAGAATCACTTTTTAAAAATAACTAAGGGACCCACTACCCTCCCCGGAAACCAGGGAAGCTGGCAGGTACCTCCTTTGCCTTCTCCCTCTAGCCAGCTCTAAGTCATTTGTATCTCCCTGAAAGGAGCTGGTATGCAAATCTGGCACCTCAACACTTTAGATCAGATGGGCCTAATACACACACACATATACATATATATATTCAGTAATATATGTATAACTGAATCACTATGCTGTACACCTGAAACTAACACATTATAAGCCAAGTATACTTCACTTTAAAAAATGGTATTAAACATTAATAAAAAATAGCTCCTAATAAATTAAAGAAGGTTGATATATGCCAAGCATGTTTTCCAACCACTACGGTACAAAACTAGAAACCAATTATAAGAAAAGAATGGAACATTCACAAATATGTGAAGATTAAACAAAATGCTACTGAACAATCAATGAGTCAAAGAAGACATCAAAAGAGAAATTTTTAAAAATCTTCACACAAATAAAGATGGAAACAATATACCAAAATTTATGGGATGTAGCAAAAGCAGGGCTATACAGGAGGTTTATAACAATAAATACCTTTATTGAGAGAAAGAAAAATCTCAAACAACTTCATTTTACACCCCAAGGAACTAGAAAAAGAGGAGCAAACGAAGCCCCAAGTTAATAAAAGAAAGGACATAAAGATCAGAGAGGAAGTAAATGAAATAGAGGCTAAAAAATCAATAGAAAAGATCAATGAAACTAAAAGCTGGTTTTTGAAAAAAATAAACAAAATAGACAAAGCTTTAGCTAGACTCACCAAAAAATAAAGAGAAAGGACTTAAATACATGAAATTAGAAATGAAAGAGGGGATATCACAACCAATGCCACACAAATAATTATAAGAGACTACTATGTAAAATTATATGCCAACAAATTGGACAACCTAGAAGAAATGGATTAATTCCTAGAAACATACAACCTACAAAGGCTGAATCGTGAAGAAACAGAAAATTGAAATAGATGGTTTACTAGCAAGGAGACTGAATCAGTAATCAAAACCTCCCAAAAAAACAAAAATCCAGGACCAAGTAACTTCACTGTGAATTCTACCAAACATTTAAAGAAGAATTAATATGAATCCTCAAACCCTTCCAAAAAATAGAAGAGGAAGGAACACTTCCAAACTGATTTTACAAGGCCAGCATTACCCTGATATCAAAACCAGACAAGGACACTACAAGAAAAGAAAATTAAAGGCCAATATCCCTGATGAACACAGATGCAAAAATCCTCAACAATATGTTGGCAAACTAAATTCAACAGTACATTAAAGAGATTATATACAAAGTGATCAAGTGGGATTCATTCCAGGGATGCAATGACAGTTCAATATCTGCAAAACACTCAATGTGATATACCACATTAACAAAATGAAGGATAAAAATCATATGATCATCTCAGTAGATGCAGAAAAAACATTTGACAAAAGTCAACATCCTTTCATGATAAAAACTTTCAACAAACTGGGTATAGAGGGAACATATCTCAATATAAAGGCCATATACGATGAGCCCAAGGCTAACATCATATTTAACAGTGAAAAGCTTCAAGCATTTTGTATAAGATCAGGTACAAGAAAAGGATGCCCACTCTTGCCACTTATGTTACTGGAAGTCCTAGAAAGAGCAATTAGGAAAGAAAAAGAAATAAAAAGGCATCCAAATTGGAAAGGAAGAAGTAAAAATGTCTCTATTTACAGATGGTATGATACTAAATATTAAAAAACTAAAGGCTCTACCATAAAACTGTTAGAACTAAGAAACAAATACAGCAAATTTGCAGGATACAAAATCAATATATAAAAATCAGTTGCATTTCTATACACTAACAACAAAATACCAGAAAGAGAAATGAAGAAAACAACCTCATTTACAAAACAAAAAAAATAGGAATAAATTTTACCAAGGATAATGCATATATGTGGAACCTAGAAAAATGGTACAGATGAACCAGTTTGCAGGGCAGAACTTGAGACACAGATGTAGAGAACAAACGTATGGACACCAAGAGGGGAAAGCTGCAGGGGGGTGGGGATGGAGGAGTGATGATTTGGGCGATTGGGATTGACTTGTATATACTGATGTGTATAAAACTGATGACTAATAAGAACCTGCTGTATAAAAAAATGAATAAAATTAAATTAACAAAAATTTTTACCAAGGAGATGAACGATACATACATGGAAAAGTATGACGTTGATTAAGGAAATTGAAGAGGACACCAATAAATGGAAAGATATTTCATGTTCATGGAATGGAAGAAATAATATTATTAAAATATCCATACCACCCAAAACATTCTATAGATTCAGTGCAACCCCTATCAACATCCCAATGGGATTTTCCACAGCAATTTTTCTTTAAAGTCACAAAATTTATGTGGTACATTAAAAGTTGCTCAACATCATTAATCATCAGGGAAATGTAAATCAAAACCACAATGACATATCACCAAAATAATCTTTAAAAAGAAGAACAAAGTTGAATGATTTACAAAGCCTGCTTTTAAATTTCACAAAAATGTTACAGTAATCAAGCAAATGAAGTAAATCAAGAGAATAGAAAAAATAATTGAGAAATATGTGTGGACATATATGACCAACTAATTTCCAAAAAAGGCACAAAAATCATTTAGTAGAGAAAGTATAATCTTTTAAACAAATGATGCTGAAACAACTAAAAATCTGTATTTGAAAAAATGAGCCACAAAACATACAGAAAAAGTAATCCAAGATGGTTCAAAGGCCTAAACCTAAAAACTAAAACTGTAATGTGGCTACATGAAAACATAGGAAAATATCTTTATGTCCTTAGGATGGCAAGGATCTTTCTGCACACAAACCCACTAAGGGTTAGGCAAAAAAAACTGATGTTACTCACCAAAATGAAAACTTCTGCTCATCAAGACATTGTTAGAAAATGAAAGACAAGCCATAAATAGGAAGAAAATATTCAAAATACACATACCTGACAAAGGACTTGTATCCAAAATATTTTTTATTCTATAATTTAATAATAAAGAAATAGACTAACAAAATAAAAAACAGACCAAAGAATTAAATAGAACCTTCACATAAGAAGATACAAATGGTCAATTAGCACATGTAAAGATGTTCAATTAGACGTCACTAGTTATCTAGGAAATGCAAATTAGAAAACTATTTGCAGTTTTTCATATACCTATCCCATGATTCAATAATTCCATTCCCTGGTATTTACACACTCCATTCCTTCTTCTACCAAAAAAGGCACTGTACATAAATGTTTATAGCAGCCGTATTTATAGTAGCCAATTAATCAAAACAACTAAAATTTCCATCAATAGCCTGACGGATAAAGTGTGGTATATCCATACAACAAAATTATGCACAGCAATAAAAGAAATGAACTGCTGACACTGACAACAATCTACAGAATCTTAAAAATATCATGCTGTGCTGAAGACACCAGACATGAGTATATAATGTATAATGTCATGTATACAAGTTTCCACAACGGGTCAAGCCAAGATACATTGATAAACATTAGAAAAGTGATTGTATCTGTGCTTCAGAGCAGGGTGTGGAAAGTGACTAGAAAAAGGCAAGAGGGCTCAATCTAGGTGATCAAAATTTCCATACTTTGGAGTGTAGTTATATAGGTATATACATTTGGTTCATCAAAGCATACGCTTAAAATCAGTACACTTTATATGTATCAATTATAGTCTCTCCACACAAAAGACAAATATTCCCTAAATGACTCTAAAACACAAGCAATATCTTGTTTATAAAAATCACATTTTTAAAAGGGATATAAAATTATAGAAGTGAAAGGATAAAATATATATGTCAAATATAAATGAACCAAAAGAAAGCTAGCATAGCATTCTTAATATCTGACAAAAAATAGAATTCAAGGAAAAATCATAGGGGACAATGAAATTACATGTTAGTAAATGGAAGAATAGGTTGAGAATATGAATCCATCATGTACATAAATGCACCTAACAATTTTGCCTCAAAATATACAAAATATGGAGAAAAGTGGATATGTCTAAAATTGTAATTATGATATTAACTCACACTCTTGGAAACTGATGGATGACATAGACAATAAGGTAGCAAAACAATATAATAAAATACAATAGCATAGTGAATAAAGTGAAACTAGTAGCTTTAGATAAGACTCCACCCAGAAGCAGAGAAATGTGTGTTACAACACTCCTAAAAACTGATGATGTAATAGGCCAGAAGAAACAATAAATTCCAAAGGATCAACATCATACAGAAAGTGTCCTATGACCATACATAATCAAATCAGAAATTAAAAACAAAAAGGAAGCTAAAAAACAACAAAAAGAACCTATGTCTGGAAAATAAATAACCTACCACAAGAAAAAAGACTAGGGGTAGGCATGGGCCAAGTGTGTGAAGGGAGTCAAAAGGTACAAACTTATAACTGGAAAGTTATAAAATAAGTAAGTCATGGGGATGTAATGTACAGCATGGTTACTATAAATAATAATACTATTATCTATAGTAATATCACATAATATACTTTTATTATGTTGAAATTTGCTCTGAGAGTAGATCTTAAAAGTTCTCATTTGGGCTTCCCTGGTGGCGCAGTGGTTGAGAGTCCGCCTGCCGATGCAGGGGACACGGGTTCGTGCCCCGGTCCGGGAGGATCCCACGTGCCGCGGAGCGGCTGGGCCCGTGAGCCACGGCCGCTGGGCCTGCGCGTCCGGAGCCTGTGCTCCACAACTGGAGAGGCCACGGCGGTGAGAAGCCCGCGTACCGGAAAAAAAAAAAAAAAAAAAAAAAAAGTTCTCATTACAAGAAAAATATTTTGTAACTATGTGTGGTGACAAATGTTAGCCAGACTAATTGTGATCATTTCATATCATATACAAATACCAAACCATTATGTTGTACACCTGAGACTAATATTATGTTAATTATACCTCAATAAACATTAATTAGTTGAAAAGAATAAAAACACAGATACAACTACAAACAGAAAATTTTAAATGAGAAAAGAACAACTGTTACACATTCTTGAAAATATTAAATATCAAAATTGAGATGAAGTAGAAACCATCATTAAACAACAAGCATAAAAAACAGTAATTGGGGGCTTCCCTGGTGGTGCAGTGGTTGAGAGTCCGCCTGCCGATGCGGGGGACACGGGTTCGTGCCCCGGTCCAGGAAGATCCCACATGCTGCGGAGCGGCTTGGCCCATGAGCCATGGCCGCTAAGCCTGCGTGTCCGGAGCCTGTGCTCCACAATGGGAGAGGCCACAACAGTGAGAGGCCTGCGTACCGCAAAAAAAAAACAAACCAGTAATTGTAATAATGATAAATTTAAAAAATATCTTCCACAACAAAAAAGACCAGGCTCAAATCATTTTGCCAGTGAGCTGTAATTTGAAGGAATAGAAAAATCCCTACCTCGTACACTAAACTGTTAATATATATAGGAAAACAAAAACGCTGTCTAATATATTGGAGGAGAACACTGGTATCTTAATTATAAAACCTGATAAGGACAATGCAAGAAAATTCCACTAATCAACATATATGCAAATATCCTAAAGCAAACATCAGCCAATCAAAGCCAACAAAGTATTAAAATAATAATGGAGGAGAAGGAGGGGTCATGATCAAATAAAGTTCACCCTGATAACCAGACATATCTTATGTCTGGAAAATAAATATCCTGATAATTCAAGGATGGTTTGACATGAGAAAATCTATTAAAGTAATCAACCACATTAACAGCAATAATAAAATCACATGATATCTCAATAAATGCAGAAACAACATTTGAAAAAGTCTAACAATGATTCATGTCAAAAATTCTCAGACTACTAAGAATGAGGGTAGTTTCTTAACCAGAGAATGATTATGTACCAAAATCTACAGCTACGACCATAACTGAAAAACTTTAGACACATTTTACCTGCAATCACTACTTCAGGCCAATAATGTGAGAGAAGAGAAGGAAATCAGAGGCATAATGACTGGAGGAGGAGAGAAAAAACTGATTAGCAGAAAGTGTGACTATCAACATAGAAGAAAATTTAACACAATCAATAGAAAATATGACCATCAACATAAAAATATAAAATAAGCTAAACCAAGGTAAGAATGAACAGAATCAATATATAAATAAATTTAAAATAGAATAAGAAATTTGAGCAAGGTGGTTAAATTGAAAATCGGCTTACGAAAGTCCGTAACACGGCCTACAAAAGTAATAACCAAGTGAAAAATATAAAAGAAAATAACATCCACAATAAAACAAAATATCTCTAAATTATCTTCAGAACGCACAAGTCCTTTACGGAGAAACCTTAAAACCATGTTAAGATCAGCTGTAATGGATACAAAGGGATTAATGGAGAAATACTCCATGCATAGGAAAAAATTGTTGTTAGTCCCTCATTTCTGTTTCCTACCACAACCCTTCTCCACCTCTCTCTGAAGTCTCCAAGTCTAATTACAAGCTGATCTAGAAGTAGCATTTAAGTTCCCATTGGCCACCCTCCGTGAAGGTCTGGAGTACCCTTCCAGATGCTCGCTTTCACCAAGGTTCCTAAGCCTCGTACACCGCCTATTAGAGTCAGATGTCTCTCAGCGGAGAGAACTGTGTTCTTATACTTCCCACTGAGTTGCAGCACTGCACACCTACCCACAGGTGCACACAGGTGCATACACTCATTCACATACCTACGAACATACATGCATCCGCACTCACATGTGCAGGGTTAGGTGTTGGTTTCTATGGCTTTGTCCGCTCTAGGCTGCCTGTCTGTCTGGGAGCTGGAGGTGACCATGCAGTGACTAAGCATTCAGGCTCGCCCTGAATCCTCCCCAAACCAATGGAAACAACCAGTGGCTGGGAAGCTGTGAGATAAGGAGAAGATCACAGGTGAAAGGTGTGGAAAGTAGAAATGCACCAAGTCCTAAGGCATTCATAGGCAAGACACCTGATTTAAGACCTCATCTCAACATAAGGAATCCAAAGCAGCAACCACCAGGGGACCCAAATGCAGCTCACCAAGTATGGAAAACCTCAAAACATGCAATAGGACAGCCAGAACTCCGAGAGACTAGCCTGAATCCTAAAAGGGTCTGCTATACTCTTTGACCATGGATCTAATGGACCACATCACCTCCTAACCCCTAGCCTGTCTAGATGAATGAGTCTCTTGCCCAATTCTGACCTCCTGTCTCAGGCTGCTGGAGAAGATATCAGAACACATATGCTATCTCTGAGACATGATAAGGGCGACATTTGGAAAATGTGGAAAATGTGGAATTTTCACATATGAAGAAAAGAACTCATAGCCTGTTCACCTAATCCTTTCTTCAAGCAGATATATTTGAAAAAAGTCAAGATTTATATCTCTAACTGGATTCATTTTAAAAGCAAGACAGAGAATTAACGGTGTTTCATTTTGGGGGGAAACTGTCTAAAGTTAACATAAATTACTTACATTATTATTGAAAAATCACATACACAAATCTGATGTTTCTCTCAGGACAATGTTTGCAGATTTACAGGCCCTATGCAATATAAATGAGAATAAAGAAGCAAGGATCTTATTCAATTATTCTCGTGCCACACAGAGTAAACGTTCTATAAACCCACCATGTTGTCTTTGCTCAGGCCAGCCTGGACCACAGTTGTTCCTGCACCTAATGAGTTCTGCACTCCCATCCTCCATGCCTTGGCACATGTTTTCCCTCATGTAGAAATCCCTTCGATGCCCCTCTCTTTTTAAAATTGAGTTATAATTGACATGTAACATTCTATTAGTTTCAGGTGTACAACATAATGATTCAATATATGTATCTATGGTGAAATGATTACAATAAGTTTAGTTAACATCCATCACCAAACATAGTTACAATTTCTTTTCTTGTGATGAGAATTTTTGAGATCTACTCTCTTAGCAACTTTCAAATATGCAACACAGCATCATAAACTACAGCCAATGCCTCTCTTTATCGACGCCTTCCCTCAGTGGCTACTCAACATCACCTTTTCCTTGAAACTTTCTCGCCAGGTGCCCAAGCCCATAGGGCTCTCCCAATTATAGCTCAGTTTCCATCTGCCTTGCATTCGACTTACCTGTTTCTCCAGTAGGCAGGGCTGGCATCATGGGTATGTGACCTGTGAAGTCACACGGAGCCCCACTCTCACGCCCTCACTTGGTTTGATGCCCTCTGTCAACATCTTGAAAATCTTCGTAATTTTATCTTTGAAGCTGTGTTTTGGAAGTGAATGGAGCGTGAGCAGAGGAGTACGCAGCACGTATGTCCACAGTGCTTCTCCCCCTCATTGCAGAGAGCTTTCCCGATACCCCATGAGGACGGAATTCCGGGGACCCACGATGTGTGCGAGTCTGGCAAGACTCAAAGCACAAGGTAAGTGTATTACATTGATCACTGAGTAGTGAGTAAGTGGAGGCAGAATGCCCCAAAAGGCCATGCTTTTTATTTGAACCAGAACTTGATTTGACTGTAGAAAGAAGGCAACAGTTCTAAGTGTTAGCCAACCGTTTATGCTGAAAATAATGACGTAGAAAGAAAAGGAGAGGGTAACCCGTGGTTTTCCTTTCAGTTCTTCATTACTTATCAGCAAGCAATGGTAGATAGAGAGTGTTAGGCAGAATATGTACATAAGAAGTGAAATAAATAACTGAGGTAGTTTTGTTCAGTGTTTCCACTGTTCTGATAAGAACGGGACACATAGGAATTGTGTAATTTCAGTGATTCCACATACAAGTTTAGTGCCCTTATATTTACATTTAAAACCTGCATGGCATAATATAAAAATGAATGGTAAAGTTCATGCTAATAATTTAAATTTCCAATTATTCCTTACTTAGAATGACATTAAATAGCAAGTAAAAAACAAAACAAAAGAAACCACAAAAAAGAGGAAAAAACTTTATGTCTTACACCTTTAATGGCCTCTTTTCCCATTTTTGAACAAGGGACCCCACATTTTCAATTGCACTGGACCCCATAGCCAGCCTTGCCCCTAAGACTTAAGTTTCCAGGAGGCAGAGACTCTGCTCTATCCATGGCTATGTGATTGCAGCACCTCAGCCCCTAATTTGAGTTCATTTAGTAAACACCTGTTAGATCTCGAATGTGGTGGGTATAATAAAGAACAAAAGATCATAGGGTCCCAAGCTAGGAAAACAATAATCTGTCTCTCTACTCTGTGCCCGGCAGACCACAGCTGGGGTAGTAATCTCAGTTCCAGGGGTCACGTTTGAAAAGGGATGCAGAAAATAACCCATCAAAAGGTACTGGGCTCAAATTGTTTTGGTAACTTATTACCTATATAACCAAAGGGAAGTTAATTAACCTTTGTGAGTGTCAGTTTTGCTTTTGCAAAATAAGGATAATAAGGTATTAAAAAAAAAAAAGACCTAGGGCTTCCCTGGTGGTGCAGTGGTTGAGAGTCCGCCTGCCGATGCAGGGGATGCGGGTTCGTGCCCCGGTCCGGGAGGATCCCACATGCCGCGGAGCGGCTGGGCCCGTGAGCCATGGCCGCTGAGCCTGCGTGTCCGGAGCCTGTCCTCCGCAACGGGAGAAGCCACAACGGCGAGAGGCCCGCGTGCCGCAAAAAAAAAAAAAAAAAAAAAAAGACCTAGGAGGACCACAACCACTGACTTCTAACTGTTGAATGTCTGCCACAGAGAAAACAGAAGGGTTAAGAGTGACACGTAGAAACCAATGGGAGGAAACTTCTGAGAAGGCAGAAAACCAGTATGAAGAAGAATTTCTGAAGAGGCCAACGTGGGCCTGCCTGGGGATACAGTAAATTCTCTATCTCTTGAGAGAGTAGAGGAGTACTTGACAAAGTTTTAAGAAACATGTCATATCAGATAAAGATTAGGACATAAAATCGTAACAATGATTGGGGTAGATATGGTTTCCTGGTACATCCTAAATGCCAGACACTATGAGAGCCACTTTACCATATACTATCTTATTAAATCATAACAACCAATCCACAAGGTGGGCAATATTTCTCTTATTACTTTCATTCTCACTCTGAGGATAAAGAAGAAAGTGTAATTAATTTATTCATGATCACAAAGCTAGTTTGTTATGAAGACAGCCACCTTCCACCGAATTTTCTTCAAACTCTGAGGTTCAGAAATATTGGACAAATGTTAAATGAAATAAGAATGATTACAAATCCCATGTCTGAATGTGAAAGACTCCCAAGACAGTCCCCTCAACTTCACACAAATGTGACAATCTCCATCTGAATCATTATAAGGGAACCTAAAAAAATGCAACAAACTGTCAAGGAGAATTACATCATTACATTATCAAGCAGACCTTTAAAAAATCCAGGCGACAAAAGACGTTTTCTTTCCTAGACTATCCACACAGTTACTGAGCTTCCAGCCTTCCCCATACTGTTCTGCCATCTGAAGAAACATTCGAGGTTCTGGAGCTCTATCACTACACAGATAATCCCTAAACATTGCCCTCACCTTCCACCTTGCAGGGCAAGTGAGGGCCTGGGCCTGCCTCTCAGTAGTTTTGTCCCATTTTAATACAGATATTGCAGCTTTTTATACTTACACATCTTGAAAATCACCCTAGAAAAGCCGTATTTGGGCTCTTGGAACTTTGGCAGGTGTGAAATTACCTCTTGGTGGGACGGTATTCATTTCCCCTTGCTTGTTTCCTACCACTTAAGCCCAGGACATGATTGAAACCAACATCTGTAAAAGCAAAACTGGGATGCTCATTTAAATGCTTCCATTTTCAAAAAGTTACTCAGGAGCCGTATAAGTGCTCTATATTCTACCCGTTAGGATTGTTTTGAAATGACATCACCACAAATTTCAACTGAAAATTCAGAATTAGAAGACAGCCAACTCTACCTGCTATTCCTAAAAGCACTTCAAACTCTTAAACTTCTGTTCATTTCAAGTAGGAAACAAAGCACTCTGTGAGTACAGATGTATTTTTAGCACACTTTTGTAAAAGGGAAAGCCCAAGACAGGAGAGTCACTGAAAGCACTCAGATTTAGAATTGAGTTGATATCATAGCTAGAAACGGGATCCAAGACTCCTTCTGAGCACGTGTTACTCTCCATCAAAGTGGTGGTAGCATTTCAAGAATCTACACAAATGCCTGGAGGAAAAGATAAAAAGACAAAAAAAAAAGAAAAAAGGAAGAAAGAAAGAAAAAATATATATATGAAAGAAAGAAGAACTGGACCAAACCCTCAAGCTACAAGTAGGAAAAAAGGAAATTAGACTCCTGAATGTTTCATTAGGATAAAAATGTCCAAATATAAGCTTTGCCACTGAAAACAATTATTCTGTGCTATCTGATCAGCAGTACAACACCTTATCTCTTCACATCACTAGGCTGTTTTTATATGTGAAACTACATGATCTAGTACACTTTAATACCTATCTTCTTCAAACATAGTAGAAAAATACCTACACAGCATAAATCATACATGACATCACACGAGGTCTTTTAAATAATGCTGTGAACACCAGGAAGATTCTGGGGGTCCATTTTTCATGTTCTTTTTCCTACTGCCCAAATGGAAGTGCTTACTTTGCCTCTCTACCAGTTCCTTTCAATTAAATAAATCAAATGTGTACAAAGGACTTTTCATGCATGAAAGGTACCAAATGCTTCTGTACAAATAGGAATGCCATATCTATCCTCCTCAGGACCCAGAATGCTAAATTCAAACACACCTGGTATAACCTCTGTATACGCCCCTGATATGTCTGATACCTCCCCTGATTTGTCCTCCTTTTGACATCTCTGTTTTATCAATACCTCCAACCCATGGATGGAAAGGACAGAAGAGGGAATTCCCATAGCACCCATGCTTCCGTCTCTCCTTGGCAACATGTGGAGAAAGGGAAGCAATCTACTTGTCTGAACCTGGGCACAAGGACACTTTTATTCATTTGTGTGTCTCCCCTGACTAGCACAATAGTAGCAACTCAATAAACACCAAATGCATATGTAAAGATTAAACAAAAACGAGTCAAGTTTGCCTTTGTATTATAACCCTGGTAATAGGTTTTGGAGGAAATTCAACTAAAAACTGAAATGAGCTTAAAGATTCTGTTTTGTTTCCAATTCATACTTATATAATTCATCCTTCCTCAAAAGAATACACTTTCGGGCTTCCCTGGTGGCGCAGTGGTTGAGAGTCCGCCTGCCGATGCAGGGGACACGGGTTCGTGCCCCGGTCTGGGAGGATCCCACATGCCGCGGAGCGGCTGGGCCCGTGAGCCATGGCCGCTGAGCCTGCGCGTCCGGAGCCTGTCCTCCGCAACGGGAGAGGCCACAACAGTGAGAGGCCCGCGTAACCCATAAAAAAAAAAAAAAAAAAAAAAAACAAAGAATACACTTTCCTTTCTTTCCATCCCCCCTTTTCTGTCCTTCCCCTTCACCATCTCCCTCTTTCACACAGCCAGCTTCTATTTAACTCTATGCAAGAAATACACTTTTACATTATTCAGTTACCCTGCTTCATCTTGCTATGAAGTAAGCACATATGAGATAATGACAAAGGAAAAATTATCAGACTCTATTATTCTCATCATGAGAGCACAGGCCCACTGAGAGAAGGGGAAGGACAGAGCATGACAGCCAGCACTGAACGCTCTGCTGTTTGGCAAGACAAAGCTGAGGTAACATTTTCTTGCATATCAGGAATTCAAACATTATCACATGGCATGTATGTCCCAGCTTCCTTGATTATTAAGTTGTAATTCTAAAGCATTTCACCTTGGCAGGAAAGGATAACCTAAGATTTTCCTGACTGGTATCTAGAAGTGATGAGTGCATTTTCTTTTTTAATTCTGCTTTTATGAGGAGCTCCTTTCTCACGGATTAAGCTACCATCATCCAATCACTCTGAGCCTGACAGGATGACTGTAAAGGACCCTGCTTCCCTAAAATGCTTCAATGTTAAGGGATCACGATATGGTGAGCTGGGCCTTTATAATCACCACCAATCTAAAAAGTATGGAGAAAATGCTGGTGTAGGAAGATCCTGAACTTACCTCCGCCAGCGGACACAAGAAATCTACAAATATAAATGGAATAATTCCCATGGAAAGGGACCTGAAAACTGGATGAACAGAGCCTCCAAACAAAGGGTAAAAGGACAGCCTTGACATGGGGAGGAGAGGAAGAAATATGGTCTCACCAAGGAAAAAACCACACACCAGCCATGATGATCCACAATTAAGAGCCATCAAAAAGGTACAGGGAAATCCCATAAAGTTATCAGCAGAAACTTTATGAGCCAGAAGGCAGTATCATGACATAAGCAAAGTGCTAAAAAAGAAAAACAAAAACACTTCCAACTAATTCTCTACACAGCAAAGCTTATCACTCTGAATAGGAGGAGAGATCAAGAGTTTCCCAGATAAGCAAAATCTAGAGAAGTTCATCACCACTAAACTGCCTCTATAAGAAATATTAAAGGAACTTCTTTAAGCTGAAAAATGGCACTAATTAATAATAATAAAACTTAAAAAGTAAAAATCTCCCTGGAAAAGGAAAATATAAAATAAAGGTAGTGAATCAACCACTTATAAAGCAAGTATGAAGGTTAAAAGACAGAAGTAGCAAAAGTAACTAAAATTACAGTGATTAGTTAAGGGATACATAAAGTTTTAAAATGTAAAACGTGTCATAAAAAGTATAAAACATGGGGGGAGGGAGTAAAAAGATAAAGCTTTGGAATACGTTCAGATTTCACTTGCTACCAACTTAAAACAGGCTACTATTTACATAAGATGTTATATTTGAACATCATAATAACCACAAGGAAAAAACGTATAGTAAATACACAAAAGAAAATGAGAAAGGAATGTAACCACTAAACAAAAGGACACTAAATAAAACTGCCAAAACACAAGACAGAAAGAGAAGAAAACAGAAATTACAAAAAACACCCAGAACAAAAAACAAAACAGGAGCCCTGAACCAAGATGGCGGATAGAAGGACGTGCTCTCACTCCCTCTAGCGAGAACACCAGAATCACAACTGGCTGCTGGACAACCATCGACAGGAGGACACAGGAACTCACCAAAAAAATACCCCACATCTAAAGACAAAGGAGAAGCCATAATGAGACGGTAGGAGGGGCGCAATCACAGTAAAATCAAATCCCATAAATGCTGTGTGGGTGACTCACAGACTGAAGAACACTTATACCAGAGACGTCCACACACTGGAGTGAAGGTTCTGAGCCCCACGTCAGGCTTCCCAACCTGGGGGTCCGGCAACGGGAGGAGGAATTCCTAGAGAAGCAGACTTTGAAGGATAGTGGGATTTGACTGCAGGACTTTGACAGAACTGGGGGAAACAGACACTCCACACTTGGAAGGCACACACAAAGTAGTGTGACCATCGGGACCCAGGGGAAGGAAGAGTGACCCCAGGGGAGACTGAACCAGACCTACCTGCTAGTGTTGGAGGGTCTCCTGCAGAGGCGGGGGGTGGCTGTGGCTCACCGTGGGGACAAGGACACTGGCAGCAGAAGTTCCGGGAAGTACTCCTTGGCATGAGCCCTCCCAGAGTCTGCCATTAGCCCCATGAAAGACCCCAGGTAGGCTCCAGTGTTGGGTTGCCTCAGGCCAAACAACCAACAGAGAGGGAACCCAGCCCCACCCATCAGCAATCAAGCAGATTAAAGTTTTACTGAACTCTGCCCACCAGAGAAACAGCCAGTTCTGCCCACCACCAGTCCCTCCCATCAGGAAACTTGCACAAGCCACTTAGATAGCCTCATCCACCAGAGGGCAGACAGCAGAAGCAAGAAGAACTACTATCAGGCAGCCTGTGGAACAAAAACCACTTTCACAGAAAGACAGACAAGATGAAAAGGCAGAGGGCTATGTACCAGATGAAGGAACAAGATAAAAGCAGAGAAGAAACACTACATGAAGTGGAGATAGGCAACCTTCCAGAAGAAGAATTCAGAATAATAATAGTGAACATGATCCAGGACCTAGGAAAAATAATGGAGGCAAAGATCAAGAAGATGCAAGAAATGTTTAACAAAGACCTAGAAGAATTAAAGAACAAACAAACAGAGATGAAAAATACAATAACTGAAATGAAAACTACATTAAAAGGAATCAATAGCATAATAACTGAGCCAGAAGAACGGCTAAGTGACCTGGAACAGAATGGTAGAATTCACTGCTGCGGAGCAGAATAAAGAAAAAAGAATGAAAAGAAATGAAGACAGCCTAAGACACTTCTGGGACAACATTAAATGCAACAACATTCGCATTATAGGGGTCCCAGAAAGAGAACAGAGAGAGAGAGGACGCGAGAAAGTATTTGAAGAGATTATAGTAGAAAACTTCCCTAACATGGGAAAGGAAATAGCCACCAAAGTCCAGGAAGCGCAGAGAGTCCCATACAGGATAAATACAAGGAGAGACATGCTGAGACACATAGTAATCAAAGTGGCAAAAATTAAAGACAAAGAAAAATCATTGTAAGCAGCAAGGGAAAAACGACAAATAACATACAAGGCAACTCCCATAAGGTTAACAGCTGATTTCTCAGCAGAAACTCTACAAGCCAGAATGGAGTGGCGTGATATACTTAAAGTCATGATAGGGAAGAACATACAACCAAGATTACTCTACCCGGCAAGGATCTCATTCAGATTTGATGGAGAAATCAAAAGCTTTACAGACAAGGAAAGCTAATAGAATTCAGCACCACCAAACCAGCTCTACAACAAATGCTAAAGGAACTTTTCTAAGTGGGAAACACAAGAGAAGAAAAGGACCTACAAAAACACACCCAAAACAATTAAGAAAATGGTCACAGGAACATATCGATAATTACATTAAACGTGAATGAATTAAATACTCCAACGAAAAGACACAGGCTTGCTGAAAGGATACAAATACAAGACCCATATATATGCTGTCTACAAGAGACCCACTTCAGAGCTAGGGACACATACAGACTGAAAATGAGAGGATGGGAAAAGATATGCCATGCAAATGGAAATCAAAAGAAAGCTGGAGTAGCAATACTCATATCAGATAAAACAGACTTTAAAATAAAGAATGTTACAAGAGACAAGGAAGAACACTACATAATGATCACGGGATCAATCCAAGAAAAAGATATAACAATTATAAATATATATATGCACCCAACATAGGAGCACCTCAATACATAAGGCAACTGCTAACAGCTCTAAAAGACGAAATCAACAGTAACACAATAATAGTGAGGGACTTTAACACCTCACTTACACCAATGGACAGATAATCCAAAATGAAAATAAATAAGGAAACAAAAGCTATAAGTGACACAACAGACCAGATAGAATTAATTAATATTTATAGGACATTCCATCCAAAAACAGCAGATTACACTTTCTTCTCAAGTGTGCACGGAACCTTCTCCAGGATAGATCACATCTTGGGTCACAAATCAAGCCTCAGTAAATTTAGAAAGTTAAATCATATCAAGCATCTTTTCCGACAACAATGCTATGAGATTAGAAATGTATTACAAGGAAAAAAACGTAAAAGACACAAACACATGGAGGCTAAACAATACGTTACTAAATAACCAAGAGATCATGGAAGAAATCAAAGAGGAAATCAAAAATTACCTAGAGACAAATGACAATGAAACCACGACAATCCAAAACTTATGGGATGTAGCAAAAGCAGTTCTAAGAGGGAATTTTATAGCTACAGAAGCCTACCTCAAGAAACAAGAAAAATCTCAATTAAACAATCTAACCTTGCACCTAAAGGTACTAGAGAAAGAAAAACAAAGAAAACCCAAAGTTAGGAGAAGGAAAGAAATCATAAAGAACAGAGCAGAGAAAAATGAAATAGAAACAAAGAAAACAATAGCAAAGATCAATAAAACTAAAAGTTGGTTCTTTGAGAAGATAAACAAAATTGACAAACCATTAGCCAGACTCATCAAGAAAAAGAGGGAGAGGACTCAAATCAATAAAATTAGAAATGAAAAAGGAGAAGTCACAACAGACACCACAGAAATACAAACCATCCTAAGAGACTACTACAAGCAACTCTATGACAGTAAAATGGATAATCTAGAAGAAATGGACAAATTCTTAGAGAGGTATAACCTTCCAAGACTAAACCAGGAAGAAACAGAAAATATGAACACACCAATCACAAGCACTGAAATTGAAACTGTGATTAAAAATCTTTCAGCAAACAAAAGTCCAGGACCAGATGGCTTCACAGGTGAATTCTATCAAACATTTAGAGAAGAGCTAACACCTATCCTCCTCAAACTCTTCCAAAAAACTGTGGAGGAAGGAACACTCCCAAACTCATTCTATGAGGCCACCATCACCGTGATACCAAAACCAAAGATACTACAAAAAAAAGAAAATTACAGGCCAATATCCCTGATGTATAGCGATGCAAAAATCCTCAACAAAATACTAGCAAACAGAATCCAACAACACATTAAAAGGATCATACACCATGATCAAGTGGGATTTATACCAGGGATGCAAGGATTCTTCAGTATACGCAAATCAATCAATGTGATACACCATATTAACAAATTGAAGAATAAAAACCATATGATCATCTTAATAGAGGCAGGAAAAGCTTTTTGACAAAATTCAACACCCACTGATGATAAAAACTCTCCAGAAAGTGGGCATAGAGGGAACCTACCTCAACAAAATAAAGGCCATACACGACAAACCCACAGCAAACAGCATTCTCAATGATGAAAAGCTGAAAGCATTTCCTCTAAGATCAGGAACGAGACAAGGATGTCCACTCTGACCACTATTATTCAACATAGTTTTGGAAGTCCTAGCCATGGCAATCAGAGAAGAAAAAGATATAAAAGGAATACAGATTGGAAAAGAAGAAGTAAAACTGTCACTCTTTGCAGATGACATGATACTATACATAGAGAATCCTAAAGATGCCACCAGAAAACTACGAGAGCTAATCAATGAATTTGGTAAAGTTGCAGGATACAAAATTAATGCACAGAAATCTTTTGCATTCCAATACACTAATGATAAAAAATCTGAAAGAGAAATTAAGGAAACACTCCCATTTACGATTGCGACAAAACGAATAAAATACCTAGGAATAAACCTACCTAGGGAGACAAAACACCTTTATGCAGAAAACTATAAGACACTGATGAAAGAAATTAAAGATGATGCCAACAGATGGAGAGATATACCATGTTCTTGGTTTGGAAGAATCAATATTGTGAAAATGACTATACTACCCAAAGCAATCTACAGATTCAATGCAATCCCTATCAAATTACCAATGGCATTTTATATAGAACTAGAAAAGAATTTTTAATTTGTATGGAGACACAAAAGACCCCAAATAGCCAAAGCAGTCTTACGGGAAAAAATCAGAGCTGGAGGAATCACGCTCCCTGAATTCAGACCATACTACAAAGCTACAGTAATCAAGAGAGTATGGTACTGTCAGAAAAAGAGGAACCTAGATCAGTGGAACAAGATAGAAAGCCCAGAGATAAATCCACGCACCTATGGTCAACTAATCTATAACAAAGGAGGCAAGGATATACAATGGAGAAAAGACAGTCTCTTCAATAAGTGGTGCTGGGAAAACTGGACAGCTACATGTAAAGGAATGAAAATCGAACACTCTCTAACACCATACACAAAAATAAACTCAAAATCGACTAAAGACCTAAATGTAAGACTGGACACTATAAAACTCTTGGAGGAAAACATAGGAAGAACACTCTTTGACATAAATCACAGCAAGATCTTTTTTGATACACCACCTATAGTAATAGAAATAAAAACAAAAATAAACAGATGGGACCTAATGAAACTTGAAAGCTTTTGCACAGCAAAGGAAACCATAAACAAAATGAAAAGACAACCCTCAGAATGGGAGAAAATATTTGCAAACAATTAAACGGACAAAGGATTAATTTCCAAAATATATAAACAGCTCATGCAGCTCCATATTAAAAAAATAAAAAACCCAATCCAAAAATGGTCAGAGCTAAATAGACATTTCTCCAAAGAAGACATACAGATGGCCAAGAAGCACATGAAAGGCTGTTCAACATCACTAATTATTAGATAAATGCAAATCAAAACTACAATGAGGTACCACCTCACACTAGTTAGAATGGGAGTCATCAGAAAATCTACAAACAACAAATGCTGGAGAGGGTGTGGAGAAAATGGAACCCTCTTGCACTGTTGGTGGTAGTGTTTATTGATACAGCCACTATGGAGAACAGTATGGTGGTTCCTTAAAAAGCTAAAAATAAAATTACCATTTGATCCAGCAATCCCACTACTGGGCATATACCCAAAGAAAACCATAATTCAAAAAGACACATGCACCCCAATGTTCATTGCAGCACTATTTACAATAGCCACATAACAGAAGCAACCTAAATGCCCATCGACAGACAAATGGATAAAGAAGATGTGGTACATATACACAATGGAATATTACTCAGCCATAAAAAGGAATGAAATTGGGTCATTTGTTGAGATGTGGATGGATCTAGAGACTGTCATATAGAGTGAAGTAAGTCAGAAAGAGAAGAACAAATACTGTCTATTATAAACACATATATGTGGAACCTAGAAAAATTGTACAGATGAACTGGTTTGCAAGGAAGAAACTGCGACACAGATGTAGAGGACAAACGTATGGAAAGCGGCAGGGGGTGGGGGTGTGATGAATTGGGCGATTAGGATTGACATGTATACACAGATGTGTATAAAACTGATGACTAATAAGAACCTGCTGTATAAAAAAATGAAATAAAATTCAAAAATTAAAAATAAAACACCCAGAAAACAATGAACAAAATGGCAATAAGTACATACCTATCTATAATTAATTTAAATGTAAGCAGACTAAATTCACCAAAGACATCAAGTGGCTGAATGGATACAAAAAGAAGACCCATTTTATATATCTGCCTATAAGAGTCTTACTTTAGAAGAAAGGACATACACAGACTGAATGTGAAGGGATAAAAAAAGATATTCCATGCAAATGGAAATGAAAAGAAAGCTGGGGTAGATATATTCATATCAGAGAAAATAGACTTTAAAGCAAAGACTGTATAAAAGACAAAGAAGGGTGTTATATAATGATAAATAAGTCAATCCATGAAGAGGATATAATATTTATAAATGTATATGCACCGAACATAGGGGCGCCAAGACACATAGCAAATATTAATGAACTTAAAGGGAGAAACTGAAAGGAATACAATAATAGTAGGGGAATTCAACACCCCATTTACATCAATGGATAGATCATCCACACAGAAAATCAACAAGGAAACACCGGCCTTAAATGACATACTCGACTAGATAAATTTAATAGATATATACAGAACATTCCATCCAAAAGCACTAGAACAGACATTCTTCTCAAGTGCACATGGAACATTCTCCAGGATACACTGCATGCTGGGTCACAAAAGAAGCCTCAGTAAATTTTTTTAAAAAAAGAAACAATACCATCTTCTCCAACCAAAGTGGTACAAAACTAAAAGTCATCCACAAGAAAAAAAAAATAGATAAAAGCACAAAAACATGGATATTAAACAACATGCCACTTAGCAACCAATGGGTCATCTAAAAAAAATCAAAGAGAAATTTAAAAATACCTAGTGAGAAATGAAAACAGAAATACAACACACCAAAAATTAAAGGATGCAGCAGAAGCATTTCTAAGAGAAAAGTTCATAACAATACAGGTCTACCTCAAGAAACAAGAAAAATCCCCAATAAACAATCTACCTTCATACCTAAAAAAACCTAGAAATAGAAGAACAAATGAAGTCCAAAATTAGTGAAATGAAAGAATATTAGAGAAGAAATAGATTTAAAAACCAATAGAAAATATCAATGAAACTAAGAGCTGATTCTTTGAAAAGATAAACTAAATCAACAAACCTTTAGCTAGACTAACCAAGAAAAAAGAGAAAGGACTCAAATAAAAATGAAAGAGGAAAAGTTACAACAGATACCACAGAAATACAAAGGATCATAAGAGACTACTACGATTACACACCAACTAATTAGAAAACCTATAAGAAATGTTTAAAGACCTAGAAATGTGCAATCTTCCAAGAATGAATCAGGAAGAAATAGAAAATCTGAATAGACTGAATAGGAGAGTAAGACAGTAACCAAAAATCTCCCAACAAACAAAAAGCCCAGGACCAGATGGATTCACTGGTGAATCCTATAAAACAGTCAAAGATTTAATACCTACACTTTTCAAACTCTTCAAAAAACTGAAGTGGAGGTAAACCTTCCAAACATTGTATGAATTAACATTACCTTACCTTGACAACAAAACCAGACAAGGACACCACAAGAAAGGAAAATTACAGGCAATATCCCTGATGAACATAGATACAAAAATCCTCAACAAAATATTAGTTAACTGAATCCAACAATACTTTAAAAGGATCATATATCATGATCAAGTGGAGTCTATTAGAGGGATGCAAGGATGGTTTGACATCCATAAAAGCAGTCAATATATCACTTAACAAAAAGAAATATAAAAATCATAAGGTCATCTCAAGAGATGCAGAAAAAGCTTTTAACAAATTTCAACATCCATTTGAGGTAAAAACTCTCAACAATTTAAGTATAAAACAGAATATACCTCAACATAATAAAGGTCATATGTGAAAAGCCCACAGCTAACATCATACTCAACAGTGAAAACATGAAAGCTTTTCCTCTAAGATCAGGAAGATGACAAGAATGCCCATTCTCAACACTTTCATTCAACATAGTATTGGAGTTCCTAGCCACAGCATTCAGACCAAAAAAAAAAATCCAAATTGGAAAAAAAAAGAAGTAAAACTGCCACTATTTGCAGATGACATGATATTGTATATATAAAACCCTAAAGACTCCACCAAAAACTGTTAGAACTAGTAAATGAATTCAGTAAAGTCACAGGATACAAAAATCAGTATACAGTAATCTGTGATATTTCTATACACTAATAACAAACTAGTACAAAGAGATACTAAGAAAACAATCTCACAATTACATCAAATAGAATAAAATACCTAGGAATAAATTTAACCAAGGTAGTGAAAAAATTAATATTGCTAAAATTTGTTAAAATTTCCCTATTACCCAAAGCAATCTACAGATTCAATGCCATCCCTATCTAAATTCCAATGGCATATTTCACAGAACTAGAACATTAATTCTAAAATTTGTATGGAAACACAAAAGACCCTAAATAGCAAAGACAATCTTAAAAAAGAAGAAAAAAGCTGGCAGTATCACATTCCCTGATTTCAAACTATAATACAAAGCTATGGTAATAAAAACAAGAGAGTACTAGCACAAAAACAGACACACATATCAATGGAACAGAATTGAGGGCCCAGAAATAAACGTACACATATATGGACAACAAATTTTTGACAAAGGAGCAAAGAACATATAATGGAGAAAGGATAGTTTTTTCAATAAATGGTGCTGAGAAAACAGGACAGCCACATGCAAAAGAATGAAACTAGACCATTAGCATACACCATACATAAAAATTTTAAATGCATTAAAGACTTCAGGGGCTTCCCTGGTGGCACAGTGGTTGAGAGTCCACCTGCCGATGCAGGGGACACGGGTTCGTGCCCTGGTCCGGGAAGATCCCACATGCCGCGGAGCGGCTGGACCCGTGAGCCATGGCCGCTGAACCTGCGCGTCCGGAGCCTGTGCTCCGAAGCGGGAGAGGCCACAACAGTGAGAGGCCCGTGTACCGCAAAAAAAAAAAAAAAAATGTATTAAAGACTTCAATGTAAGACCTGAAACCATAAGATTCCTAGAAGAAAACATAGGTGGGAACCCCAGTGACATCAATGTTAGGGATGTTTCTGTGGATCTGACTCTGAAGGCAAGAGAAACAAAAGCAAAATAAACAAATGGTACTACTTCAAACTAAAAAGCTTCTGCACAGTGAAGGAAAATATTATCAAAATGAAAAGGCAAACTACAGAATGGGCAAAGATATTTATGAATCGTATGTCCAATATGGGGTTAATATTCAAAGTATATAAAGAACTGATACAACTCAACAATTAAAAACAAAACCAAAAACCCTGTTAAAAACAGGCAGAAGCTCTGAATAGACATTTTTCCAAAGAAATTTCATACAGATGGCCAACAGGCATGTGAAAAGATCATCAGCATCACTAATTACCAGGGAAATGCAAATCAAAACCATAATGAGATATCATCTCACACCTTTTAGACTGGCTATTATTGAGAAGACAAGAAATAACGGATGTGGAAGACAATGTGGAGAAAGGGGAGCCATCATACACTGCTGGTGGGGACTGTATATTGGTACAGACACTATGGAAAACAGTATGGAGGGTCATCAAAAAAATTAAGACTAGAACTACCACATGACTAAGGTATTTACCCAAAGAATACAAAAACAGTAATTCAAAAAGATATCTGCACCCCTATGTTCATTGCAGCATTATTTACAATAGCCAAGATATGGAAACAACCTAACTGTCCATCAACAGATAAATGGATAAAGAAGATGTAGTATGTATATGTATTTGTGTATATATACACACACAAATGCATATACATACACACACACACACACACACAGAGGCAGTGGAATATTACTCAGCCATAAAAAAGAATGAAATCTTGCCATTTGCGACAACACGGATAAAGTCATTATGCTATGTGAAATAAGTCAGAGAAAGAAAAACATAGTGACATATGATTTCATTCATATGTGGAATCTAAAAAAACAAATTAACAAACAAAATTTAAAAAAAAAAAAAAACAACTCATAGATACAGAGATTAAATTACTGGTTACCAGAGGGGAAGGGGTTGGGGCATGGGCAAAATGGGTGAAGGGGGTCAACTGCACGGTGATGGATACTAACTAGACTTGGGACGGTGATCACTTTGTAGTATATACAGGTGTCAAATTACAATGCTGTATATCCGAAACATATAATAAATGATAATAATATTATTAAGAATAATAATAGTATACAGAATATGGAGCTCAGGTTCACCGACTAGTGATGTTATTCTCTTGCTACGAGGTGTCCCAAAGAGAAGGCTCAAAAGAGCTAACACATTTATCGGCCGAAGTCATGCTCCTCTCCCTGAGACTAGGCCAGGAATTGGACAGCAAGAATTTTACAAATATTAATAAAATCATATCTTTTGTCTCCTGTGTCAAGTGTATCTTCCACCAGTAATAAATTTCTGCAGGAGCAGTAACTGCTGGTCACTGCCGTTATTTCTATAGCCACCTTCTGCTCCTGACCAGCTAGGAGCCACTTAAAATAGTTTTGATGCTCCTAACTTTCTGGGTAACCAGATATGATCCAAGGAGCGCATGATGACAATATTATTTTTCAAAGCAAACCACATATTCAGACAACAAAGGAAAGAAACTAAGTATGGTCATGCAATTGAAAAAATGTAAAACCCACAGAAAAACACACGTGAAAGGACAAAGAAAATCTTCAGTTTTTAAGCTCTGACTTTTGTTATGCAATTTCATATCTCAACTTTAGTCATTCAGTGACCATCCCATCATCTGCATGAGATTAAAAAATGAACTACTAGCGAACACCTGAATCACCTCAAAAATATACACTTTAACCAATGCTTCAGCCAATCAAGGACAAAGAGAAGAACAGGCTTAAAGGAGGAAGTAGAAATTCTCCTTTGATCAGAATTCAGCCCTAAAGAGACTAAAGAAAACATATTGCTTTTTTTAGGCAAAAGCATTTGAACTTTGGCCTCAAGGCCAAAGTCCTGCACCAAGGAACACCCTGAACATCTGTCTCTATCTTTTCTCTCCCCCATGCAAGTGTTGGTTACTGATACTCCAGCTCTTTCCTGGAGCCCTTCTTGCCAGCTCAGACTCCAGAGTAAATGCCCATGTCCCCCAAATCATTTTAATGAACTCAAGTTACATCCTTCTTTATGATCATTCCGTGGCTAATTCCTCGCTACATGTGTTCAACCGGATGGAAAGAAAAGAGCAACACCCACCTCCAGATGCAGCAATTATCCCCACCACCCAGTTGAGGTTCCGCTTCGCAAGGATAACCAGAATTGTGCTGTCCCTCACAGCGCAGACACAGATTAAAATGAATTCAATCCACGTTCTTTTCTACTTGGCTGGCAGACAACCTAAGTAGACCATCATCACAAAGTGGTTCTAGAAAGTCTGTTATCGACGTGGTCGGGGGCTCACCACGAGGAGAACGGGGATGGCAAAAGATGGTGATGGAGTCCACAGGTAGCTGCTGTGGAAGAAGAGGGGACGGAGCAGAGGCAGGAATGTAGAGAGGCTCGTGCTCTGAATTAAACCTTGTGTCAGATGGCCAAGGGACAGACAGGATTCGACAGCCTCCCTCTACTCTCCTTCCCATCCCACCCTCCCCACTAACCCCACCTTTAATCAAATGTATGAAGCCATCTGAAAGATATTATCAACTTTGAGGGGGGCGGTTAATGCTAAAATCATTGCCCTTATTATTAGGCATTTGCTTATTGATTCTTTCATTTTAAAGAAGTCAAATTTTAAGGTTACTTGTAGATCCCAAATAGCCATATTATTAATAGCACATCTGATAGGAACACTAATATCACCAATCCACAACAAGAACTCATTCTAAGTTTAAAACAAAGGCCCCCGCTTACCCTACTTTTTATTACAGGAAATGTCCCATAGCCTAAAGTACTCAAAGCTGTGGTAGCAGCTGTGGGAATTTAATACCTCTTGGGCTTTTATGAATCCAATTTCCCCTCCTTTTATTTTCCTTTGCTTTTTTCTTTTCTTGTCATCTTTCTTTTTCTTCTTCCCTGAAGAGGGATGAAGGGACAAAACTAAGGTGGGGAGAGGGCAAGTGACCTATGAATCAAACCGGCCAGATTTTCACAAGTCAGAGCACATTCATTTCCTGGAATGGTCCTCAGAATAAAAGAAAGGAGTGGAAACCTCAAATTCATAAGTTTTAGTTCAATGCCATTGCTTAAATGTGGAATTAAAGACAGTCTGAACAAAATAGCATCACTTGTCAATTTAAAGGGGTAAAAAGCATTTTTTTCTTTCCATATCTATTTTCCAGGCCTCCTTAGATTGCAGGATTTCGCGGGGTGGTGATATCCATCTGAGTCTAGCACAGTGCTCGTGTCTCTGGCATTCGATACTCCATCCCTTCAGTGAACATCTGGAGAGCTTGGGCAAATACATTATTGTTTCCCATAAAGTGCACTGAGATCAAGGATTCTCTGGGATGGCAACAGAGTCTGAGTAAAATAAGAATTTAATATATTCATTTGAGAAAATGAATGCTGGATTAAGGAAAAAGAAAAAACATTTCTGCACAGCAGACATTCTTGCAGAATGTGAGATGTGCTGGGAACTTCTAAGAGAGGGGTATGGTGAGTCGCATCTCCCAAGACTTATCTGACCACTAACTCCTTGGTGTTACACGTCACTAGTCAACGTTCTATGAAACACAAGTTGGAGAGGAAAAAATGGGCCACATCTATACAATCCAATCATGCATATTTATAAAATATTTTGTCTGAATTATTTTTAAATGGCTGATGGAGGTGTGTGGAGCATCATCGAGAACGTAAGTGACTGGGAGAGGAGGCTGGAGAGAAAGCGTCTGCCCTTTCTTTGGTCAGTTAAGCTCCTAACGAGCTCCTGGGTACCCAGTTACCTTCCAACTCAAACCTGAGCCTCTCTCTCTGCTTTATTCATTCAATCAAGAGTAATAATCATAATAACCACTTAGTCCAGTCCTTTTGTTCTATACGTGAGAAAAGAGAGGCCCCAAAATAGGTATCTACTTTGCCCGAGGTCATTTAGTGAAAAAGTGGCAGAAGATAGAATAGAAAATCCAATATTTCAAATATCCAACGTTCCCTAAAATTGTATTTACTCAATATGTACTCCAGATCTAATATAGGCTAAGATAAAGGAGAAAATCTACATCAGTATTTATTTAACTCAGATTAAAACACCACTCTTGATTACAGTAAAATTTGGCTTTGGGGATAACTCAGCTAGGCCTAGGTAAACATTCTCTCTTGCATTATTTATGGAGAAGGCAGCCGTCTCATGTAAATATGATTCACACTGGAAACGGTGGAATCCCCTCGGCTTCTACTCTGGGAGACCACCCCCCCTCATTTCTGCGTAGGATTCCCTCCTCTGGGGGAATCTCTGGAAAATCTCCCCTACCCTAAATTTGGGTTCCCCTCTTCCCCGCTACCCATTGGGGTGGGGAATCTTTTCCACTCTCGCAATTTTACCCACCCCACATATGCTAATAGCTCCCAAATGCATAACTGTAGTTAGCCACCCTAAATACTTCTGCAGTAAAGCAGCAAAGAGAAGAGGGGAAAGAAAGGAAGGAGAGAAAAGGTGGACTCCCCAGGGCTGGCCTTGCAGCAGAGAAACTGTTTCTTTCCCATGGTGCATCCAATTAGGCACAGCCTCATTTTCGTCCATAAACTTGATCCTTCACTTTTGCTCCCAGTTTCAACCGTTAGCGCCAGCAGTCCTCTAGATGCCCAAACAAGAAATCTGGGATTCATTCTACATGACTCCATTGCCCTCAGAACTTACATCCAATTAAACTCCAGGGCTGACTGCTTTTACCAATAAGATTCCAATTCTCCCTTTTAGCTTGCATAACTCAAAAAGTCTCCCCCCACCCCAGCTAGTTTGCATTTTGCATGCCTCTGGTCTTATTCCCACCCTCGAGCCCATCTTCTACTCAAGAAACCATTTCCCAGAGATCCTTGTAAAACACAAAACTGACTCCATCTCATCTGTGCTCAAAACCCTTCAGCAGCCCCGTATCGCCTACAGCCCTAATTCCCTAACACAGGCTCCCATGTACCTCTGTCCAACAGCTAGCCTCACCATCACGGCCCCGTACTCCGCGTGGTCCGGGAACTGCTCATGGCTTCCCGCTGTGCCTGCGTTATTTCTGACCTCAGTGCTTGTTCGTGCTGTTCCCGCATCCTCACCTCGATTCTGCAGGATTCAACTCATGCACCCTCTCCTCCAGGAAGCTTTCCCTGGCTTGGGCTAGTCTAGCTATCCATTCTCAGTACTCCTGTGATACCCTGTAACCTGCAACTGCTCTCTCACAGGGCTTCCTCAGTCTTCTTGATGGTGTGTCTCATCCCTGAGGGCAGAAACAACGTCTTCCTCCACTCCAGAGGCCCAGTTCCTAGCACAGTGCCAATTACATAAGAGGTACCCAATAAACGTCTACTGGATGAATAAAACGAGTAACGAGCTATGACAAGCACAAACCCACTAATCCCACCACGTCTCTGAGTTCCTCCCCACTTCCCAGAACCCCTGCCAAGTTCTAGGTAACGGCCATGGGTAATCACATCAATTTGCCATACGCTAGAGATTACTCCCGTGTAAACTTCACTCATTCGGCTGGCCTTTCCAAGCCAGTTTTAATTAACAGGGTTTTCTCTGTTAAGATGTTTCCCATAGAGTGTTTCCTGGACTGCATTATTCTGACGTGTGCCTCGGTTCTCTGTCACTCTCTATGGATGGAGCCTTCTACAGTAATTGACAGAGTTTACAGTTTTTTAAAAGTTCCTGTTGAAGATATTTCTAAGCAGAATATTAGAGCCACGTGTTTTCACTCAATCATAATGCCCCTCCTCAGCCAAATTTATTTAGGCTTGGTCCCCATCCTATTTTTTTCTTTGTTTGGGAATAATTTGAGAAAAGAAAAGAAAAATCCACTTAGCCATTCTGGAGTGAGAGGAGATTTAAAATTATTAAAACATACTTTACTAGGAAGGTGCAACTGCTTTTGGCTCAGAATAACCAGCATAATTCAAAAATGCATTCAAACTACATTTCAATTTAGTATCTAGCTTAGTCTTCCTGAGGAAATCACTGTCTAACTGGCTTAAAGCAAAATAAAATAGTTCCAGTTAAAAAGGACTAAAGCTGACACTTCTGACTACATGCAATCAGCACAGTATCTTAGCAGAACATTATAATACCTAATAATAATAAACATTTCTGCCATCAGAGTCTTTGGCACTGCAGAGGACAGAAAGAAGCTTGCCCCGTGGACTTGTAATGTAAATTACACAAGCAAAATGAGGCACACAAGTTTCACAGGTTAGAGTTAATTAACAGTGTATCCCAAGCAGAGAAGGAAAAGGGAACGAAAATCAAAATCAATATTAAGGGCATCAGAACTCACTTCAAACCTTATAGGAGTCACCTGTGATGTGAATATAATTTAAGAGACTTACAACATCACCAAGTCCGGTCTGATGCCCCTTGCTCCTGCCCCTACTCAGCTAACCCTTAAAAACAGCGGATTTGCATGGTTGATTCTTATACAGCCTTACACAGCCAGTGGCAGACCTGCCAAGAGACACAGGACACATTAGCTGAACTCCAGGGACCCACTCCTGTTGTATGACTCAATTTTCTCTCTTTTTTCTTCCCCCACTCCTTATGAGTAAGTATCCAATAACAGAAAATACATTGAACCTAGATTTATCTCCTACTGTATTTATCCTTTTATAAATTGAAGTATAGTTGATTTATAATATGTTAGCTTCAGGTGTACAACATAGTGACTGAATATTTTTATAGATCGATTATACTCCATTTAAAGTTGTTACAAAATAATGTCTATAGTTCCTTGTGCTATACAGTATACCCTTGCTGCATATCTATTCCATACATGCACCCCAATGTTCACAGCAGCACCATTTACAATAGCCAAGAGATGGAAGCAACCTAAGTGTCCACCAACAGATAAATGGATGAAGAAGATGGGGGATATATGCACATGGAATATTACTCAGCCATAAGAAGAGTGAAATTTTGCCATTTGCAACAATATGGATGGACCTAAAAAATATTATGCTTAGGGAAGTAAGTCAGAAAAGACAAATACTCCACATTATCACTTACATATGGAATCTAAAAAATAAAACAAATGAATGTATATATCAAAATAGAACAAACAGACTCACAGACATAGAAGACAAACTAGTGGTTACCAATGGGGAGAGCGAAGCGGGAAGGGGAAAGATTGGGATATGAGATTAAGAGATACACTGTGGTTATTTTTAAGTATACACACTCAAATCCTTTTTTTTTTTTTAAGATTTTCTTGCACCAATTTTTAATTGAGATATAACTGACATATAACATGATATTAGTTTCAGGTATGTGACATGATTTGATATTTATATATGTTGTGAAATGATCACCAAAATGTCTAGTTAGCATCCATCACCATATATAGTTACAAATCTTTTTTCTTGTGATGAGGACTTTTAAGATCTACACTCTTAGCAACTTTCAAAAATGCAATACCATATTATTAACTGTAGTCACTATGCTGTACATTACATACCCATGACTTAGAACTGGAAATTTGTACATTTTGATCCCCTTCATCCATTTCTCCTACCCCCCCAGCCCCCACCTCTGGCAACCATCAATCTTTTCTCTGTATCTATGAGTTTTGTTTGTTGTTATATATGTGTTTAATTCCACATTTAAGCGAGATCATATGGTATTTGTCTTTTCCTGTCTGACTTATATCACTTAGCATAATGCCCACAAGGACCATCCATATTGTTGCATGTTGTGTAGAGTGTAAGTTTCATTTTCTGCATGTGGTTGTCCAGTTTTCCCAACACCATTTATTGAAGGGACGGTCCTTCCCTGACTGTATATTCTTGGCTCCTCTGTCATAAACTAATTGACCATAATTGTGTGGGTTTATTTCTGGCCTCTCTATTCTGTTTCGTGTATCTCAATTTTTAAAAAAAGAATACTTTTTCATACATTTTTATCCTACTTGGCCACATTCTTTCTAAACTAATTTGGGTTTACTGACTGAATGATCTAGCACTGCTTCTGCTTAATGTTTAAGATTATAAAATATGTAAATTTGTAATAACAAGATTGAATCATTATTCTGACAAATATTATTTCAAAAGTAATTATATTTTATAGTATGTCAGCTTGAAGATGATCTCCAAAATATTCAGGTAACTTAAGACCTTAAACTGATGCTAAATTTATCTAAATAATGTATATTTTTTAGATACTAAGATAATTTTTAAGAAAAATAAATACTGAAACTTCAATTACTAGGCTTAATTTTAGGTTCATTTACTTTTTGCCCCAGTATTCATATGGTAGAGGATATCCTATGTAATATACCTTTATATATATATATATACACTGCTTAATGAAAATATCCATTTTTGCCACTTGTAGATGATGTACTAGAAAGATGCTTTACGGATATAGAGTACTACAGAAAGTTCACGGGAAGGGAATTTTATTTGTCAGTGTCAAAGTTGGCTAACATTTGATACATTTATTTAAAATATTTTCAAAAAGAATTTTAGCATCAAATATTGTAGTAATACAAATCTAAAGTTTTGTTTTCTTTCTGCTAAAACAACACAATTTTCTTGAACTACTGGCCTACTCTCTTCTACTTTACATTTTAAAAATTGAGGTGATATTCACATAACAGAAAACGAACCATTTTAAAGTGAAAATTTTAGTGCAATTTAGTTCATTCGTAATGTTGTGCAACCATTACCACTATGAATTTCCAGAACATTGTCATTGACACAAAAGAAAACCCTTTGTCACACCCCATTTCCCTCTCCCCCCAACTCTTGGCAACCACTAATCACTTTTCTGTATTATGGATTTGCCTTTTCTGGATATTTTAAACAAATGGAATCATTTGATACGTAGCCTTTTGTGCTTGGCTTCTATTAGATTGAAGTTTTCAAGGTTCATCTATGTTGTATATCATGTATCAGTCTTTCAATCTATTTATGGCTAAATATTCTTTATAGCTGAATATGGATATACCACATATTCTTACCATTCCTCTTTGGATGAAATTTGTGATGTTTTCACCTTTGGCTATAGTAAATAGTGCCACTATGAAAATTTATGTACAAGTTTTTGTTTGAATACAGGTTTCTAATTCTTTTGGCTAGATATCTAGGAGTGGAATTGCTGCGTCATGGGATAATTCTATGTTTAACTTTAGAGGAATCACCAAACTGTTTCCCACAGTGACTGATCCGTTTTACATTTCCACCAGCATTGTACAAGTGTTCCAATTTTTCTACATCCTCACTGACACATTATTTTCTGCATTTTTTCTATATATAGCTGTCTTAGTGTATGTGAACTGGTATCTCATTGTGGTTTTGATTTGCATTTTCCTAAGGATTAGGATGTTGAGCATTTTTTCATGTGCTTTTTAGGCATTTGTATGTCTTCTCTGGAGAAACGTCTGTTCAAGTCCTTTGCTCATTTTTATTTTATTTTTTTAACACCTTTATTGGAGTATAACTGCTTTACAGTGGTGTGTCAGTTTCTGCTTTATAACAAAGTGAATCAGTTATACATATACATATGTCCCCATATCTCTTCCCTCTTGCATCTCCCTCCCTCCCGCCCTCCCTATCCCACCACTCTAGGGGGTCAAAAAACACTGAGATGATCTCCCTGTGCTATGCGGCTGCTTCCCACTAGCTATCTATTTTACGTTTGGTAGTGTATATATGTCCATGCCACTCTCTCACTTTGTCACAGCTTACCCTTCCCCCTCCCCATATCCTCAAGTCCATTCTCTAGTAGGTCTGTGTCTTTATTCCCATCTTACCCCTAGGTTCTTCGTGACCTTTTGTTTTTTTCGTAGATTCCATATATATGCGTTAGCATACGGTATTTGTCGTTCTCTTTCTGACTTACTTCACTCTGTATGACAGACTCTAGGTCCATCCACCTCACTACAAATAACTCAGTTTCATTGTATTTTATGGCTAATAGTCCATCGTAAATATGTGTCACATCATCTTTATTCATTCATCTGTTGATGGGCACTTAGGTTGCTTCCATGTCCTGGCTATTGTAAATAGCTCTGCAATGAGAATTTTGGTAGAAAAGACTCTGAATTATGGTCTTCTCAGGGTATATGTGCAGTAGTGGGACTGCTGGTTCATATGGTAGTTCTATTTTTTGTTTTTTTTGTTTTTTTGCGGTACCCGGGCCTCTCACTGTTGTGGCCTCTCGCGTTGCGGAGCACAGGCTCCGGACGCGCAGGCTCAGCAGCCATGGCTCACGGGCCTAGCCACTCCAATTGATGTGGGATCTTCCGGACCAGGGCACGAACCCGTCTCCCTTGCATCGACAGGCGGACTCTCAACCACTGCGCCACCAGGGAAACCCCTATTTTTAGTTTTTTAAGGAACCTCCATACTGTTCTCCATAGTAGCTGTATCAATTTACATTCCCACCAACAGTACAGAGGGTTCCCTTTTCTCCACACCCTCTCCAGCATTTATTGTTTCTAGATTTTTTGATGATGGCCATTCTGACTGGTGTGAGATGATATCTCATTGTAGTTTTGATTTGCATTTCTCTAATGATTAATGATGTTGAGCATTCTTTCAAGTGTTTGTTGGCAATCTGTATATCTTCTTTGGAGAAATGTCTATTTAGATCATCTGCCCATTTTTGGATTGGGTTGTTTGTTTTTTCGTTATTGAGCTGCATGAGCTGCTTATAAATATTGGAGATTAATCCTTTGTCAGTTGCTTCATTTGCAAAGATTTTCTCCCATTCTGAGAGCTGTCTTTTCATCTTGTTTATGGTTTCCTTTGCTGTGCGAAAGCTTTGAAGTTTCATTAGGTCCCATTTGTTTATTTTTGTTTTTATTTCCATTTCTCTAGGAGGTGGGTCCAAAAGGATCTTGCTACAATTTATGTCATAGAGCATTCTGCCTATATTTTCCTCTAGGAGTTTGGTAGTGTCTGGCCTTACATTTAGGTCTTTAATTCATTTTGAGTTTATTTTTGTGTATGGTGTTAGGGAGTATTCTAATTTCATACTTTTACATGACCTGTCCAGTTTTCCCAGCACCACTTACTAAAGAGGCTGTCTTTTCTCCACTGTATATTCTTGCCTCCTTTATCAAAGATAAGGTGACCATATGTATGTGGGTTTATCTCTGGGCTTTCTAACCTGTTCCATTGATCTATATTTCTGTTTCTGTGCCAGTACCATACTGTCCTGCTTACTGTAGCTTTGTAGTATAGTCTGAAGTCAGGGAGCCTGATTCCTCCAGTGCCATTTTTCCTTTCTCAAGATTGCTTTGGCTATTCGGGGTCTTTTGTGTTTCCATGCAAATTGTGAAATTTTTTGTTCTAGTTCTGTGAAAAATGCTACTGGTGGGCTTCCCTGCTGGCGCAGTGGTTGAGAGTCTGCCTGCCGATGCAGGGGACACGGGTTCATGTGCCAGTCTGGGAAGATCGCACGTGCCACAGAACAGCTGAGCCCGTAAACCATGGCTGCTGAGCCTGCGCGTCCAGAGCCTGTGCTCCGCAATGGGAAAGGCCACAAGAGTGAGAGGCCCATGTACCGCAAAAAAAAAATGGTATTGGTACTTTGAAAGGGATGGCACTGAATCTGTAGATTGCTTTGGGTAGTAGAGTCATTTTCACAATGTTGATTCCTCCAATCCAAGAAGATGGTATATCTCTCCATCTATTTCTATCATCTTTGATTTCTTTCATCAGTGTCATGATTTTCTGCATACAGGTCTTTTGTCTCCTTAGGTAGGTTTATTCCTAGATATTTTATTCTTTTTGTTACAATGGTAAATGGGAGTGTTTTCTTAAGTTCACTTTCAGTTTTCATCATTAGTGTATAGGAGTGCAAGAGATTTCTGTGCATTAATTTTGTATCCTGCTACTTTACCAAATTCATTGATTAGCTCTAGTAGTTTTCCGGTAGCATCTTTAGGATTCTCTATGTATAGTATCATGTCATCTGCAAACAGTGACAGCTTTACTTCTTTGCTGATTTCGACTCCTTTTATTTCTTTTTCTTCTCTGATTGCTGTGGCTAAAACTTCCAAAACTATGTTGAATAACAGTGGTGAGAGTGGCCAGCCTTGTCTTGTTCCTGATCTTAGGGGAAATGGTTTCATTTTTTTACCATTGAGGATGATGTTGGCTGTGGGTTTGTCATATATGGCCTTTATTATGTTGAGGAAAGTTCCCTCTATGCCTACTTTCTGCAGGGTTTTTATCATAAATGGGTGTTGAATTTTGTCAAAAGATGTCTCTGCATCTATTGAGATGATCATATGTTTTTTCTCCTTCAGTTTGTTAATATGGTGTATCACGCTGATTGATTTGCATATATTGAGGATTCCTTGCATTCCTGGAATAAACCCCTCTTGATCATGGTGTATGATCCTTTTGATGTGCTGTTGGATTCTGTTTGCTAGTATTTTGTTGAGGATTTTTGCATCTATGTTCATCAGTGATACTGGCCTGTAATTTTCTTTCTTTGTGACATCTTTGTCTGGTTTTGGTATCAGGGTGATGGTGGCCTCGTAGAATGAGTTTGGGAGTGTTCCACCCTCTGCTACATTTTGGAAGGGTTTGAGAAGGTTAGGTGTTAGCTCTTCTCTAAATGTTTGATAGAATTTGCCTGTGAAGCCATCTGGTCCTGGGCTTTTGTTTGTTGGAAGACATTTAATCACAGTTTCAATTTCAGTGCTTGTGATTGGTCTGTTCTTATTTTCTATTTCTTCCTGGTTCAGTCTCGGCAGTTGTGCCTTTCTAAGAATTTGTCCATATCTTCCAGGTTGTCCATTTTATTGTCATAGAGTTGCTTGTAGTAATCTCTCATGATCCTTTGTATTTCTGCAGTGTCAGTTGTTACTTCTACTTTTTCATTTCTAATTCTATTGATTTGAGTCTTCTCCCTTTTTTTCTTGATGAGTCTGGCTAATGGTTTATCAATTTTGTTTACCTTCTCAAAGAACCAGCTTTTAGTTTTATTGATCTTTGCTATTGTTTCCTTCATTTCTTTTTCATTTACTTCTGATCTGATCTTTATGATTTCTTTCCTTCTGCTAACTTTGGGGTTTTTTTCTTCTTTCTCTAATTGCTTTAGGTGCAAGGTTAGGTTGTTTATTTGAGATGTTTCCTGTTTCTTAAGGTAGGATTGCTATAAACTTCCCTCTTAGAACTGCTTTTGCTGTATTCCATAGGTTTTGGGTCGTTGTGTCTCCATTGTCATTTGTTTCTAGGTATTTTTTGATTTCCTCTTTGATTTCTTCAGTGATCACTTGTTTATTAAGTAGTGTATTGTTTAGCCTCCATGTGTTTGTATTTTTTACAGATATTTTCCTGTAATTGATATCTAGTCTCTTAACGTTGTGGTCAGTAAAGATACTTGATATGATTTCAATTTTCTTAAATTTACCGAGGCTTGATTTGTGACCCAAGATATGATCTATCCTGGGGAATGTTCTATGAGCACTTGAGAAAAATGTGTATTCTGTTCTTTTTGGATGGAATGTCCTATAAATATCAATTAAGTCCATCTTGTTTAATGTATCATTTAAAGCTTGTGTTTCCTTATTTATTTTCATTTTGGATGATCTGTCCATTGGTGAAAGTGGGGACTCCCTCAAATCTTTTTAACCAAAGGCTATTTGAAACTGATGTATAAACAATTTAAGCTTCTAGAATACACTTCCATTCTCATAAAATTAATTATATCTTCTACCAAGTCATTGAAACACACATGCCAAATAAGGATTAAGGCCCAATCAGCCCCCTACCACTTAAAAAAATATTTTAAGCGAATTAGTTTCCAACTGCTCAGTACTGAAGAACCAATACCAAAAGCAGTACCCTTAAAAAGAAAAAAAAAAAGACAATGGGCTATTGGGTGAAAGGATAATAAGATATATTCCTCTCAAATCTTGCTCCAAGATTTTCTTAAATGAAAATCCCCACAAGAATTAAGTTGGTAAATACCAAAAGTTCAGCATGGTTCAGGCAGCACTGCCTGTTGACGTTTTTCGTTCACTGTCCCTCAGCACTCACTGGATTCTCTCTGGCCTTTCGGTCCACCCCATGAAAGCCAGACAAAGCAAGTTCTCCACCTGTCCATCAGACTGCTCTGGATGTGGCAGAGGCCAGGCCGCACATGGTGACAGCTCACATCACTGACACAAATTACAGCTAATTGCACAGGGCCCAAGCACAGCACAAAAGACAGCCCACATCCAAGAGACTAGGCCAGTCACAAGAGACACCTCACTATTAGCCAGTCCCTCCTGGAACCTCCCTCCATGGTAAACCTCTCTCCCGGATATACCTTCAGACCTGGATGATTAGACCCCACTCCCCACAAAAAGTGTATGTATCACGGGGGAATGGGGAACAAAAATATAAGGATTTCATGTACCCGAAATAATCTTATACCATTCTTACAGGGGAATATATATATATATATATATATATATATATATATATACACATACACATACATACAGACACACATACATATATATATAGAACATATATATATATATATATACACACACACAGATATATATATGTGTGTGTGTGTGTATTACATAACACTGTATTTTATATAATGGTACATTTTCTCTTCTGTAGCAAGATAAAAGACCAGATAGTAATTGCTATGTGAAAGGTCCAGTAACTGTTTTTGAAGAACACCATCGGCTCAGTTACTTCCCACACAAAAAACTGAAAGATAATAACCTCTATGCACAAATGAATCTTGGCCTTTACAAACATGTCAGAAGCATCAAAAGGCATTAGCGAAAGCCACATCCAACGTGGTGATTTATCCTTGGACTTTGTCTGAATGTTCTGAAGTAAAACAAGAGACCCAGTCTTTCAATACACCGAAAGCACTGTCCTTTAAAAAAGCATGTTTCATCTTTCTTTGTACCAGAGGCTTGTTTTCCAAATACATTGTTCAGATTGCTCATCTGCAGGTTCAACCCCTCACCGAGAGGCTCTCTGCATCTTAGATATGGGAGAAAGCTTTAGTGTTATTCTGGGGTGAACTGTGTCCCCCAAAATGGTATGTTGAAGCCTAATATCTGGTATCTGTGGATCCAACCTTATTTGGAAATAGAGTCTTTGAAGATGTAATCAAGTTAAGATGAGACACTTACGGTGAGCCCGAATCCAATATGACTGGCATCTTTATAGGAAGAAGAGTACAGATGCTGAAACACAAGGGCCATGTGATGACCAAGGCAGAGACTGAAGTGCCATGGCACGAGCCAAGGAGGCCAAGGACTGCCTTCCACCGTTGCCAGCAAACCACCAGAAACTAGGGAGAGGCAAGGAAGGATCCCCCCCTAGAGGCGTCAGGGGGAGCATGGCCCTGCTAATACCTCAATTTCAGACTTCTGGCCTCCAGAACTATGAGACAGCAAATTTGTGTTGATTTAAGCTACCCTGTTTGTGGTACTTTATTATGGCAGCCCTTGGATACTAAGACAAGGGGTACCTCTTCCATCCTTTTGCCTTGCAGCAGGACTTCATGAAAACTCCCCTGATTGTTTGGATGGGGGCTAAGTCAAGCCCATAGAAGCCCCCTCCATAACCCACGCAAATAGATAAGATCCCCTGACAGCAGAAGTTCTTATCTGTAACCAAAAGAGAAACAAAAGTGTTGCTGCAATCTGCCACCTTCAAACTTGAAAGTATCTTTGGAGACTGCTGAGGTCACCCTGCCTTCCTTTCCCTAAGGGGCTCATCCTGGAGAAGGCAATAAGGCAGATCCAGAAGTGCCAGCAATCAACTTCTGACCTGTCATTTGCCTTTCAGAACACCCAGATGTAAAGAGCCTTTAGCAACTTGATGTTTTAACGTCTGTAGGTATGGGTGCATAGAGGATGACAGCTCTGGATTATTTAATGAGGTCACAGCATGTACTGCTAGCAACTGAGAAAACTGAGCATTCCTGTTGAAGAGATGGTAATAAAGAGGGATGTAAAGGAGAATCCAGTTTGCTTTGTTTGGAACAAAGGTATGTGGGATATACTCCCAAGGACAGAGGACAGCTCTGGAGACACAGAATCAGAGAACTTACTACGAGAACCAGTCGTATTTTTAGAGATCGCATACCATAATTTTACAGATGAGAAAAACCAGGCTCAAGATACATCTTTAGGACTTCACTGCCAACCCTGACCTAGGCAGGCCTTCTACCAGACTGCTGTCTGTCTGCTTCTCAGTCTCCAAAGAAGGGGGTGATGGTGCCCGTTTATAACGTGCTTTCAGACGCCCCAGCTAAAGCCAATTTTGTGCCAGCACAGAAACAACCAAACAAAAAACCCTAATGTTTTAAAATGGAAAATGGGTTTGGGAAAATGGGGGACACATTCCTATGCCATAAAATGTTAATCAAAATTCTCAGTGTTTAAACATATCAGAAAGCATGACATTTAAGGTAACAGTCCAGGAAACTGGGCCTTTAAAGATCACAATTACAGCTTGGCTTTTCTGAACAGACATAAAAAAATTCCTCTCTGCTATTTATAAAAACAAAACAATAATGTAATCCATAAAACACAGTATAGTATTTACCAAACTGAAACTGAAACAAGCAATAAAATTTATTCCCACTCATTCTCAACCACACCAAGTACTTGTAGAATCGGGAAGTATGAAAGAAGAAGGCAAACGTGGAGCAAAAATGAAATGTGAAAGGTTAAAGGCCACAGAGAAAAACAATTCAAAACCTAAGGACAGTTAACACACATAGATCTCATCACTCCAGAAGGCTGTTCAAGGTTCAGGCTTCAAACAACACAGGTCTTCCACTCAGTACTGACCACAGCATGGACAATGGTGGCAGGAATCCTTGCTTTCTCAGACTTCCCACAAAAGTGCAGCATTAGAGAAGGTAAAGTGAACAATAGAGAATGATGATCAAAACCCATTTTCAGAACTAACTACTTCCATTTTCCTCCTTTTATTGATTTTTTTTTTTAAACCTACTTTGCACTCTCTCAGGCAGCTTGGTTGCAGGGCACATCGTTTAATGTACCTTATTGATTCAATCGTACACATTTATACTTGTGTAGAAACTTTTGCTACAGTGCATTTATTGATCTTTTAATTATTAATGGAGGCCAGAAAACCTGAAGAGCTTTATCGTAAATATTTTTTATTTTCTCAACTTACGGCAAGAAAATTATCAAAAACGGTCAGCGAATGAAGCATCGTGCTTTGCTTATTCCCTCTAGTCAACGGGTTATGTTTCAGAGGTGCTGTCAGTAAGAATTTTTTTCTAAAGTCAGGATTACATCGGACTGAACGACTCATTTGGATGAAAATGTCTTTTATGTTTTCAGTTTCTAGAAATATTCCTGACGTACCCTTAATTTAGCCCTGGGAATGGCAAGCAAGTGTTTCCTTTCAGTGTGACGGTATTCAGATTACACCGAGCTCGTCGGGTGAGCAAGCTTTCTGGCAAAGTTGCCACAGGGTTAAGAGCCTGTGCTAATGTTGTTTACAAACTGTAATTTTGGGTGATGTCCTTGGCCAGTAAGATCGGTGCTGGGGAAGAGCTCCCACCTATCTGGAATAGTTCAGGAAAGCTCTGAAGCAAATGGAAGAGCCTTGCATGCTCAGAAACGGGAAGGAGGGCTTCCCTGGTGGCGCAGTGGTTAAGAATCCGCCTGCCAATGCAGGGGACACGGGTTCGAGCCCTGGTCCGGGAAGATCCCACATGCCGCGGGGCAACTGGGCCCGTGAGCCACAACTACTGAGCCTGCGCTCCACAACGAGAGGCCGCGACAGTGAGAGGCCCGCGCACCGCGATGAAGAGTGGGCCCTGCTCGCTGCAACTAGCGAAAGCCCTCGCATAGAAACGAAGACCCAACACAGCCAAAAATAAATAAATAAATAAATGTTTAGAAACGGGAAGGAGGCATGGAAGAGAGGGGTACCCGTCAGCCTGTTCAGGCCTTCACTGCTGCTGACAAATGCAAAGTTTTCCCGGAGATCCAGACCAACGTTTGCTTGAGGAAACCTGCATCAGTCACTAGGCCGGTGCCCAGGCTGTCTGGTAATTACTAGAAATACTTCAAGATACGTAGCCCCTCTATTAATCTTAATGACCCAACTACACAAGTTATATGCCTCACCCAGAAAGCACAGTTAATGCATTTACATACCGTAAGTGCAAAGCAGGATAACGTACTCAAGAAGGAAGTAGACGGGGCCTGACCTTCCAGAAAGGACCACCTGATTTAAGGTCTGGTATCCACAAACATAAATGTTATCAAGCGAATCATAATTTGTGAATATCACGAACACACCTTGACTTTTATTATTTACAATTCACGTATGGCTAATCTGCCGATCCCACAGAACACACAATGGGCCCTTACACGGCAAACGCAACTAAAACTGGGGGATCTAATCCTTATGCTTCTCCACTTCCCACACAGGGGACCAGCCTCACTTGAACCAATTCTGATAGGAGAACAGGGGCTATGATTTTAAGCCATTTTTCTCTCTTTATTTTTTTTCTGTAGAATTCTTACTTTAAATTAAACCTAAATTCATGACCGTAATTAGTTTCCTTGAAGATCTTCAGTGTTTTAAATGAACATGTGTAGGAAAATATTATTAATAAGGTGGTGTTTTCAAATATTATTATAAAGCATTGGGAACGCCATATTATTTATTTTACAACATGAATACTTTCAAAAGCCCTTTTACCCAGGCTCAAAGAGCACACAGTATATGATACAACCTACAGGAAAATAATTTTATAAATCAGGCCATAGTTCCTTAGATATAAGGGTCTTTAATCAGTTTTTCAACATAACAAAATGTAGTTAGACAGTCAAGTATAAGGCAAACAATCCAGTAATTTAAGGAAAAGCTCTGTGTGACAGTCAGTGAAAAAGAAAAAAATATCTGATACCAAAAACATTTATTCTATGGTTAACTGCCTTTCTCTAGTGTCATGTATAGAATTACAATGGAATTAGTAGTTCTTAAGTTATCAATTAAAAAGATGAATTGGTACAGTTACATTCGTCCGCTGTATTTATATGGTCCGTCTCTCATCCACATTTAAATAGAAACAGTGCTTTCATTTGCCACTTTTCAAAGTGAAGTGCCTTCCAAATAATAATCCTTTAATTGCATATCATTAGAGATGTTTAAAAAAATGAGAGTTAATATCGAACAGGCCTACCAAGATGACAATTGATCCCTCTTGCGTTATGTTTGCTCAGTTCCTTTTCACGATACCTGACCGTTAACAAGCATCTGAAGCACAGATGAATGATTTTTGCCTCAAAAACTCTGAAATCATCTCATTTATTCATACTAGATTTGCTAATCAGTAACTCAATTCTTATGAAGGCCCAATATTCCCCCCTAATTACAGCTGCAAAAGAAGAGGCACTGCCTTTAACCCAACGCTTTTCTGCTTTGGGAGCCCTTCCATGCCATTTCCTCTCCGAACCTTCTCAACTAGCACCCAAGAACTTAACCCTCCACCATTCATGACTTAATGGGGTTGCCTCTTTTTTTATTTTTTTTTTACATTTTGGCCATGTCGAAAGGCTTGTGGGATCTTTGTTCCCCACCAGGGATTGAACCCGCGCCCTCTGTGGTGGAAGCGCAGAGTCTTAAACCACTGGACCGCCAGGGAAGTCCCAGGGTTGCCTCTTTATGGATGGTATCCCCAACTTTGACCAATCTGCAAAGGTACATTTTTTTTTTTTAAATCTATCCTTTCTCCCCTTTCTTCTGCTACTGTTTCCTAGGTTCCAACCATCTAATCAGATTGATACCAATTGTTCACTGACAATCTTATAAGGATTCTTTCATTCAACAAATACCCACTGAGCACCGGCTATATTTCAGCACTCTTCTAGGTGCTGAGGATGTGTTTGTAGACAATATCAGACCAAAATTCTTGCCTTCATGAGAGGCTAACACAATACATAAACTAATTAATTGATAATAAATATATATGTATGTATATATGTGCATGTATATATTCTGTGAGTTCTAAGAGAAATAAAGAAAAATAACAAAAGAGGAGAGCTGCTGTGGTGGGGTTGCATTTTAAATAAGATGGTTAGATAGGCGATAGCTGGATAAAGGCCTGAAGAAAGTGAGAAAGTCTTGTGGATAGATATGGGGGAAAGCGTTCCGGGCAGAGGACACAGAAGATTCCTAAGTAGTGAGTCTAACATTTCTGAGACACAGAAACAAGGCCAATGTGTCTAGAGTGGGGTAAATGAGGCAAAGCGTAGTGAGTATTCGAGGCACCAAGGACCACTGTAAAGACTTTGCTTTTACCCTGAATGAGAAGGGAAGCTACTGGAGGGTTTCGAACAATGGAGTAATATCCCTTTTTATTTTTAAAACATCTGTACTGAGATAACAATTGACACACCATGCATTCATCCATTTACAGAGTGTACGATTCAATGGTCTTTAGTATATTCACAGAATTGTGAAACCGTCACCACAATCAACTTTAGAACATTTTTATCACTCCAAAAAGAAACCCCACACCCCTCAGCAATCACTCCCCATCCCCCGAACTCCTAGCCCTAGGCAACCACTAATATACTCTGTGTCTCCATAGATTTGCCTTTTCAGGACATTTCATATAAACTGCATCATGCAATACGTGGTCTTCTGTGATTGGCTTCTTACACTTGGTATGTTTTCAAGGTTCATTCTCGTGTATCAGGTACTAGTACGTCATTTCTTTTTACTGCTGAATAACATTCCATTGTATGGATAAAGCACACTTGGTTTATCCAGTTATCAGTTGACGGACATTTGGGTTGCTTCCACTTGTTAGCTGTTATAAATAATGCTTTTCTGAACATCTGTATACCAGTTTTTGTAGAGGCATGCATTTTCAATTATCTTGGGGAAATACCTAGAAGTATGCTTGCTGGGTCACATGGGAACTCTATGCTTAACCTTCTGAGGAACTGCCAAGCTGTTTTCCAAAGCGGTTGAATCTTTTTACATTCTATCAGCAGCGCATAAGGGTTCCAACTTCTCCATATCCTCAACACTCGTAATTTTATCTGTCTTTCTGATCATAGCCATCTAAGCTGGTATGAAGCAGCACCTCATTGTGGTTTTGATTTGCATTTCATAGATGGCTAGTAGTATTGAGCATCTTTTTGTTCTTATTGATCATTTGTACATCTTCTTTGGAGAAATGCCTGTTCAGATCCTCTGCTCATTTTTTAATAGGGCATGTGTTTTTATTACTGAGTTGTAAGAGTTCACTACACATCCTAGATACAAGTCCCTTATCAGATATACGGTTTGCAAATATTTTCTACCATTTTGTGGGTTGTTGTTTCACTTTTTTATGATTTGCTGTAAAACACTAAAGTTTTTAATTTTGATGAAGTCCAAGTTACCTATTTTTTTCTTTTGCTTTCTTGTGCTTTTGGTGGTGTATCTCAGAAACTCTTGCTTAATCCAAGATCATGAAGTTTTATAGCCATGTCTCCTTCTCAGAGTTTTATAATTTTAGCTCTTATACTTAGGTCTTTAATCCACTGTGAAATAATTTTTCTATATGGTGTGAGAGAAAGGGGGTCTAACTTTATTCTTTTACATGTAGAAATCAAGTTGTTTCAGCATCTACTTGGAAAGGACTATTCTTTCTCCACTGAATTATTGGCTCCCTTGTCAAACTAAATTACATTTTAACAGGATTTGTCTAACAGGCTTTGTCTGTTGCCCTTAAAAGCACAGAGACCAGTTAGGAGGCCACTATCATAAATCAGGTAAGAGATGCTGGTTTCTCAACCAGGAGGGTGACAATGGAAAAGCTAAGTGGTCAAATTCTGGATATGCTTTGGAAATTGAGCTGATGAGACCTGCTTAGAGATGGGATATGGGTGTGAGAGGAAGAGAAGACTTAAAAGTTGACTTCAATATTTTTGGTCTTGATGTCACAGACTACAATTTTGGCTTGGAGAAGAGTGACATGATCACCTGGGCTACTGTATTAAAAACAGATGGTAGGAGAATGAGGATGAGGGCAGAGGGACCATTCAGAAGCCTGCTGTGATAATCCCTCTTTGGGGATTTATCTGAATTGTCATTAGTCCTTCTTAGAAACACGATGACTAACCTCTAACAAATTAATTGTGAGAACCACAAATCTCACCACAGGTCAAACGAGAAGATATTACAGGCTAGATGGGATCTTAGACATCCTTCAAATCATACTCCTCCAGAAGGTATTCACTGGAAGACAAGAGAATCTCATTTCCTATTAACTCAGAAAGTCTTTCAAGCAGCTCTTGTAGCAGACTTTCTAATAGGTCCAGCCCAGGGGGTTCTCAGGCATAAATCTTCAAGTTCTATGAAAACCCTTGAGAAGACGGTCAGGGCACAACTCAAATAGCTCATACCACTGCACTGGAAAAAAGCACTGCACCTCTAGTGTTCCTTAAAGAGACTTAATCTCCCTCCCCTGGCCTCAGAAGGGGCAGGTGAAGCAGGATAAGGACTGTCGCACGCAGGGAGGGAACAGAAGCATTTAAGCCGTCTCATTCTTCATAAAAAAAGGTGATTTTCCTCTGGATTTAGCAACTTTCCACTACCTTCTATCCTAGACAAGATTTCCGTTTCAGTGAAAATCTACTGAGTCCACAGGGCACAAGGAATAGCTAGTGTTCCTTTCAAGAGAAAGCAGGAGGCTTGGAGTCTTCTCCGAAAACTGGCTCTAGGCAACCTTGAACTAGTTCTGAGAACTCGGTATACAAACAGACAAAAGGAGTCTCAGTTCAAGACCCTAATACGCCTCTCAAGTCATTTTTTGTCAGTGAAGCAACAGCTAATGAGGAAGCAGTGCCTCTCAGCACTAGAGATATTCAGAGGAAAGGAGGCCAGGGTACCATGTCAAGGATTTCCAAGGCACACAGAGGAAAATGTAAATCTGTCCCCAGGGCCTGGAGACAAGACAAAGACCAAATGGAATCCTAGAGTAGGTTGTTAAGCTGTTATGTGTAGAGGAATGGAAGGCATCTGATGAACCACTCTAAGACTGACATTAAAACACACAACGCAGGGCTTCCCCGGTGGCTCAGTGGTTAAGAATCCGCCTGACAATGCAGGGGACACGGGATTGAGCCCTGGTCCGGGAAGATCCCACATGCCGCAGAGCAACTAAGCCCGTGCGCCACAACAACTGAGCCTGCGCTCTAGAGCCCATGAGCCACAACTACTGAGCCCACGTGCCACAAGTACTGAAGCCCGCGCGCCTAGAGTCTGTGCTCCGCAACGAGAGAAGCCACCTCAGTGAGAAGCCTGCACACCACGAGGAAGAGTATCCCCTGCTTGCTGCAACTAGAGAAAGCCCACGCACAGCAGCGAAGACCCAACACAGCCAAAAATAAATAAATACATTTAAAAACAAACAACCCAAATGTAAACATGAAGACTATTTGCTTCAATTAAGTCTAAGCTACAGGAGTGTGAACTTTCATGTCTCCTCGGTGTACAGCTCTGCCAGTGCTTTCACCGTTATTAAACTGTGTTTATACCGGGTTTGGCTTTTCATCTATTATAGAAAAATTACATCTTACCAACAGCACTACAGAGGCCTAAACACAGTAAATCCTCCACTGACCTTGAACCCAAGCTAAAGGAGTCATTCTCCTTGGTGCTGAACTGCCTAAATAATGCACTGCATAAATGGCTATGAATATAAACTACATCTACAGTGCATCTTAGCATCCATGGATTACCAACAGGGTACACGTTTTTCCAGAAGCAGTGTTTGTAGAGGCACCTTGATGTAGGCAAAATTCTTAGGGAGATAACCGGGAAGGCACTCCCTGGCAAAGGATGACCGTGTGTTTATTGAGCACTAAGAATGTGCTGGGGCTTGAGTCCCAGAAAGGAGGTGGCAAGGCTGCAGCAGCCTCTGGTCAGAAGGTTTCACAAGGGGAGAGGAAGAAGAAGCTGCTTAACAAAGGACATGCAAGAAAGAGATAACTGCAGTAGAAAGCTCAAAGCAGCGAAGCATCGTGAGACAGGTAACAGAAAGCAAGAGTAGAAGAAGACAAAAACATCAAACAGAATGTCAATATCATGGAAAATGGCACTTCCATTAGAACCACCAAGAAAACGTATCAACATGGAAAAGTGTTTATAACATAATGCTAAATGAAAAAAGCAAGATATCAAACGATGAATGCAAGACGTAAAATCACGTACACAAAAGGCTGAAATCTGGAAGGGAATGTAGAAAACTCAAAACCACCAGATGAGCATGGCAGAATTATGGACAGATCAGTTTTCTTTCAAACTTTCCATTAATCTTATGGTAAAGACACGCGTACACACACACCACTTTTTTTTTTTTCTTGCGGTACGCGGGCCTCCCACCGCTGCAGCCTCTCCCGTTGTGGAGCACAGGCTCCAGACGCACAGGCTCCGCGACCATGGCTCACGGGCCCAGCCGCTCCGCGGCATGTGGGATCTTCCCGGACCGGGGCACGAGCCCGTGTCCCCTGAATCGGCAGGCGGACTCTCAACCACTGCGCCACCAGGGAAGCCCACACCATATTTTTATAGGCAATTAGAGTATATGTAAATATTCACTGCGGCTCTGTGATGGTTTAACAAATGGGAAACAATTCAAATATCTGTCTACAAGAGACAGATCAAATAAATTCTGGGCATATATAGAAAATGACTTCCTATATCACTTTAAAAATTGAGGTGTATCTATTTGTACTGACATGAAACTATGTCTATGAGACATGGCCAAGTAAAATTTTTAAAAGGCAAGATACAGAAAAACATGCATGGTATAAAAGTATTTTTATGAAAATAAATAGCTACAACAGTATTTGTTGGTATATACACAGGAAAGAAACAGTATGGAGTAATAGACAAATGGAGGGGAAATTATGGGATTGGATACTTTCATTTCCTACCTTAATGTACTTCTGTAATGCTTGAATTTTGTACAATATAAACTTATATTACATGTGTCACTGGAAAAACTTCTTAAAGAGTGAAAATTGAATCAAAAAATTTTAAAGCAACTAGTATATGTGAACAAACTTTAGAAGTGTATCCTAGGGTAATAGGGGTAAAACGTAAGAGGGGCTTTGAAAAACAGAAGGTGTGTAGGGCTAGGGCTAGGGCTAGGGCAGGGCAGGGTACAGACAGGCAGTGTAACTAAGGGAATGAAAAGCAGTCATGCTGAGCTCTAACCTGGACAGCAGCTAACCAATCACCCTGAGCTGAAGGGCAGTAGGAGTGAGAAAACAATCTGAACCTCGAAGGAGAAGGTATTTCACAGGGTACAAAGGACCACTGTCCATCCAGAGTTCTGAGAAAAAGTGACAGGGAATTTCTGAAAGGCGGAAGAGAGGAGGTGGCAAAAACATGGAAAAACAAGGTTGAGAATGAATGGGCAACAGTGACTAAAACAGCACAAAAGAAAAATAAGAGGCAAGTAAACAGAATTTATGAGGGGACTCATAACATATGGCTGTTTACCAAAAGCCAGTCCAGCACAAAGTAAGCTGGCTCCAAACCCATTAACCTGAAATCGACTTTCTTGCTTCCAAAAGGCAATCAGAACTTCAAAATGCAGTTTGTCTTCCCTTAACAAGTCCAGCAAATTTCAGTTGAAAATCGCTGTTCCTATATATCCTGTTAGTCTGTGTCACCATGTCCCAGATGTTCCTGGGAACTGGAACAGCTTATTTGTTCAGTTACCAAGCCCTGCCATCCAGTTCAGCACGCTAGGAGAGCTGCCGAGAGTAAATGGTACCTCTCAGTATAAATAGTAAAACCATCGGCTCTACCACTCACAGGCACATCTAAACCGCTACGTGCCTCAGGTCCCTAGTCTGAAAAATGGGTACAATTTCAAAGAACTGTGAGATTCAAATGACAGACGAATGACAACTCAGTGCCTTGGACATAGCACAACACTTAAATGTTTCTGAATGAACAAATGAACCACGGCCATCTCATTTTGGTGGCTTCTCTTGTTGTGGAGCACAGGCTCTAGGCACGAGGGCTTCAGTAGCTGTGGCACGCAGGCTCAGTAGCTGTGGTGCACGGGCTTAGTTGCTCCGTGGCATGTGAGATCTTCCCGGACCAGGGATCGAACCCGTGTCCCCTGCATTGGCAGGCGGATTCTTAACCACTGCACCACCAGGGAAGCCCCTATATGTACTATTATTGTGCACGAAACAAAGGTATGGGAAAGGGTAAAATTCTAGTGAATTCTATCTGATTGCAGTAAGAGCAGGTAACTTCCTTCTAACATCAAAGTCTCCCATTTACTGCTTATACTACCGTTATTGCCCTTCCTGGGCATCTGTAACACATCCTCAATGTTGAAAGTGTATTTCCGTGCTTTTTGCCTTTTCTCTTTAGAACTATAAGATCTAAGATGGTGAGGGATGTTGACTTCAGACTTCACGAGCAGGCAAATAACCAACTAACACTACAAAGCCACGCAGAGAGAACCTTCTGGGGCCAACCTCTACGTGGTGGTAGTGAAGGGGATCCCAGGTCCTCTGGAGAGGTAAAACAGTTTTGAGCATGTAGATGTGCACAGCATATCGAATGGGATACCTCTTACTCGAAGCACATAAAGATGAAGCAATACCCTCTTGGCTAGAGTATGTTAATCTAGGTCCTCGAATACCAAAGGGAACCATGGATGGAGTTTATGGAGGTACTTACACTCAGATGGGAAAAAAGTTAGATCTTTATTTTTACCAGTATCTAACTGAAATTTAGCATTTGCTTCAATTATGAATTTAGGCAACAAATCATGGCAGCATTAGCAGTACTTACACATTTGTCACCAACAGAAGCCACAGGTATCTTCATATCTCATTGTAACTGATGCTAATATTTCAAAATATCATGTATGTTTATAACCATCTTGAAATTACAGTGGTTATTATACCCATTGCCAGATCAAATATAATGTGTTAATCAAGGAGCACATGTATTACTACAAAACAAATTTAATATTTTGATAACTATAATTAATTGGTTCCTTATAATTCTATGTATTTTATCTTATGCAGTCACATACTTTGCTCTCAGAAGGAGGACATGAACTCTACCAGACTATCAAAGACATACATGTTCACAGAACTAGAACAAAAAATTTCACAATTTGTATGGAAACACCAAAGACCCTGAATAGCCAAAGCAATCTTGAGAATGAAAAACAGAGCTGGAGCAATCAGGCTCCCTGACTTCAGGCTATACTACAAAGCTACAGTAATCAAGACAGTATGGTACTGGCACAAAAATAGATAGATCAATGGAACAGGATAGAAAGCCCAGAGATAAACCCACGCACATATGGTCACCTTATCTTTGATAAAGGAGGCAGGAATGTACAGTGGAGAAAGGACAGCCTCTTCAATAAGTGGTGCTGGGAAAACCGGACAGGTACATGTAAAAGTATGAGATTCGACCACTCCCTAACACCATACACAAAAATAAGCTCAAAATGGATTAAAGACCTAAATGTAAGGCCAGAAATTATCAAACTCTTAGAGGAAAACATAGGCAGAACACTCTATGACATAAATCACAGCAAGATCCATTTTGACCCACCTCCTAGAGAAATGGAAATAAAAACAAAAATAAACAAATAGCACCTAATGAAACTTCAAAGCTTTTGCACAGCAAAGGAAACCATAAACAAGACCAAAAGACAACCCTCAAAATGGGAGAAAATATTTGCAAATGAAGCAACTGACAAAGGATTAATCTCCAAAATTTATAAGCAGCTCATGCAGTTCAATAACAAAAAAAAACAAACAACCCCATCCAAAAATGGGCAAAAGACCTAAATAGACATTTCTCCAAAGAAGATATACAGACTGCCAACAAACACATGAAAGAATGCTCAACATCATTAATCATTAGAGAAATGCAAATCAAAACTACAATGAGATATCAGCTCACACCAGTCAGAATGGCCATCATCAAAAAATCTAGAAACAGGGCTTCCCTGGTGGCGCAGTGGTTGAGAGTCCGCCTGCTGATGCAGGGGACATGGGTTCGTGCCCCGGTCCGGGAAGATCCCACATGCCGCGGAATGGCTGGGCCCGTGAGCCATGGCCGCTGAGCCTGCGCGTCCGGAGCCTGTGCTCCGCAACGGGAGAGGCCACAACAGTGAGAGGCCCACGTACCGCAAAAAAAAAAAAAAAAAAAAAAAAAAAAAAAAAAAAAAAAAATCTAGAAACAATAAATGCTGGAGAGGGTGTGGAGAAAAGGGAACACTCTTGTACTGCTGGTGGGAATGTGAATTGGTACAGCCACTACGGAGAACAGTATGGAGGTTCCTTAAAAAACTACAAATAGAACTACCATATGACCCAGCAATCCCACTACTGGGCATATACCCTGAGAAAATCAAAATTCAAAACGAGTCATGTACCAAAACGTTCATTGCAGCTCTATTTACAATAGCCAGGACATGGAAACAACCTAAGTGCCCATCATCGGATGAATGGATAAAGAAGACGTGGCACATATATACAATGGAATATTACTCAGCCATAAAAAGAAACGAAATTGAGCTATTTGTAATGAGGTGGATAGACCTAGAGTCTGTCATACAGAGTGAAGTAAGTCAGAAAGAGAAAGACAAATACCGTATGCTAACACATATATATGGACTTTAAGAAAAAAAAAATGTCATGAAGAACCTAGGGTTAAGACAGGAATAAAGACACAGACCTACTAGAGAACGGACTTGAAGATATGGGGAGGGGGAAGGGTAATCTGTGACAAAGCGAGAGAGAGGCATGGACATATATACACTACCAAACGTAAAACAGATAGCTAGTGGGAAGCAGCTGCATAGCACAGGGAGATCAGCTCAGTGCTTTGTGACTGCCTGGAGGGGTGGGAGAGGGAGGGTGGGAGGGAGGGAGACGCAAGAGGGAAGAGATATGGGAACATATGTATATGTATAACTGATTCACTTTGTCATAAAGCAGAAACTAACACACCATTGTAAAACAATTATACTCCAATAAAGATGTAGAAATAAAAATAAAAAAAAAACAAAGATGTCCACGACACTAAAAAAGGTTAAGAAGCCCTGCTCTAGATTATACTGTCCAACAATTAAAAGAACTGTGCAGGCTTGAAACACTTTTAAATGTGAAGGTGAAAACATCTGAGAATCTGCAATTATCCTGAGATGTACGAGTTGCTTATATTAACCAAAAAGTTCAAAATTAATAACATGACTTACATAATAGAGCAGGCTATGCATGAGACAGTCCAATTTGAGTTTTTATAATCTTTTCCCATTGGGTTAAAAACACAAGCATCTGAGTCAAGAACCTGGCTTTGAATCCTATCTCAAATTTACTGTCTGGCCTTGGGCAAGCCAGTAAACCTCTCTAAGCTTCATTTCTTTTCCTCATCTATAAAATGTGAATGATAATACCTGCCTCAAAGCATTACTAAGAGGATTAAATAATACATGCAAAACACTAAATAATACATGCAAAGTACTTAGCACAGCACCTGATATAGTAAGTACTCAGTAAATTGTAGCACTATCATTTCTTTAGTCATTAATGGCATTTGAATTATAACTTACATTGAGTCTTTTTTTTTTTTTTTTGTTGCTTATTTATTTATTTATTTATTTATTTATTTTTTTTTTAAACATCTTTATTGGGGTATAATTGCTTTACAATGGTGTGTTAGTTTCTGCTTTACAACAAAGTGAATCAGCTATACATATACATATGTTCCCATATGTCTTCCCTCTTGCGTCTCCCTCCCTCCCACTCTCCCCATCCCACCCTTCCAGGCTGTCACAAAGCACCGAGCTAATATCCCTGTGCCTTGCGGCTGCTTCCCCCCAGCTATCTACCTTACTACGTTTGTTAGTGTGTATATGTCCATGACTCTCTCTCGCCCTGTCAAAACTCACCCTTCCCCCTCCCCATATCCTTAAGTCCGTTCTCCAGTAGGTCTGCGTCTTTATTCCTATCTTACCCCTAGGTTCTTCATGACATTTTTTTCCCTTAAATTCCATATATATGTGTTAGCATACGGTATTTGTCTTTGTCTTTCTGACTTACTTCACTCTGTATGACAGATTCTAGGTCTATCCATCTCATTACAAATAGCTCAATTTCATTTCTTTTTAAGGCTGAGTAATATTCCATTGTGTATATGTGCCACATCTTCTTTATCCATTCATCCGATGATGGGCGCTTAGGTTGTTTCCATGTCCTGGCTATTGTAAATAGAGCTGCAATGAACATTTTGGTACATGACTCTCTTTGAATTTTGGTTTTCTCAGGGTATATGCCAAGTAGTGGGATTGCTGGGTCATATGGTAATTCTATTTGTAGTTTTTTAAGGAACCTCCATACTGTTCTCCACAGTGGCTGAACCAATTCACATTCCCACCAGCAGTGCAAGAGTGTCCCCTTTTCTCCACACCCTCTCCAGCATTTATTGTTTCTTGATTTTTTGATGATGGCCATTCTGACTGGTGTGAGATGATATCTCATTGTAGTTTTGATTTGCATTTCTCTAATGATTAATGATGTTGAGCATTCTTTCATGTGTTTGTTGGCATTCTGTATATCTTCTTTGGAGAAATGTCTATTTAGGTCTTCTGCCCATTTTTGGATGGGGTTGTTTGTTTTTTTGTTATTGAGCTGCATGAGCTGCTTGTAAATTTTGGAGATTAATCCTTTGTCAGTTGCTTCATTTGCAAATGTTTTCTCCCATTCTGAGGGTTGTCTTTTGGTCTTGGTTATGGTTTCCTTTGCTGTGCAAAAGCTTTGAAGTTTCATTAGGTCCCATTTGTTTATTTTTGTTTTTATTTCCATTACTCTAGGAGGTGGGTCAGAAAGGATCTTGCTGTGATTTATGTCATAGAGTGTTCTTCCTATGTTTTCTTCTAAGAGTTTGATAGTTTCTGGCCTTACATTTAGGTCTTTAATCCATTTTGAGCTTATTTTTGTGTATGGTGTTAGGGAGTGATCTAATCTCATACTTTTACATGTACCTGTCCAGTTTTCCCAGCACCATTTATTGAAGAGGCTGTCCTTTCTCCACTGTACATTCCTGCCTCCTTTATCAAAGATAAGGTGTCCATATGTGCGTGGGTTTATCTCTGGGCTTTCTATCCTGTTCCACTGATCTGTCTTTCTGTTTTTGTGCCAGTACCATACTGTCTTGATTACTGTTGCTTTGTAATATAGTCTGAAGTCAGGGAGCCTTATTCCTCCAGCTCCTTTTTTCGTTCTAAAGATTGCTTTGGCTATTCGGGGTCTTTTGTGTTTCCATACAAATTGCGAAATTTTTTGTTCTAGTTCTGTGAAAAATGCCAGTGGTAGTTTGATAGGGATTGCATTGAATCTGTAGATTGCTTTGGGTAGTAGAGTCATTTTCACAATGTTGATTCTTCCCATCCAAGAACATGGTATATCTCTCCATCTATTTGTATCATCTTTAATTTCTTTCATCAGTGTCTTATAATTTTCTGCATACAGGTCTTTCGTATCCTTAGGTAGGTTTATTCCTAGATATTTTATTCTTTTTGTTGCAATGGTAAGTGGGAGTGTTTTCTTGATTTCACTTTCAGATTTTTCATCATTAGTATATAGGAATGCCAGAGATTTCTGTGCATTAATTTTGTATCCTGCTACTTTACCAAATTCATTGATTAGCTCTAGTAGTTTTCTGGTAGCATCTTTAGGATTCTCTATGTATAGTATCATGTCATCTGCAAACAGTGACAGCTTTACTTCTTCTTGTCCAATTTGGATTCCTTTTATTTCCTTTTCTTCTCTGATTGCTGTGGCTAAAACTTCCAAAACTATGTTGAATAAGAGTGGTGAGAGTGGGCAACCTTGTCTTGTTCCTGATCTTAGTGGAAATGCTTTCAGTTTTTCACCATTGAGGATGATGTTTGCTGTGGGCTTGTCATATATGGCTTTTATTATGTTTAGGAAAGTTCCCTCTATGCCTACTTTCTGGAGGGTTTTTATCATAAATGGGTGTTGAATTTTGTCGAAAGCTTTCTCTGCATCTATTGAGATGATCATATGGTTTTTCTCCTTCAATTTGTTAATATGGTTTATCACATTGATAGATTTGCGTATATTGAAGAATCCCTGCATTCCTGGAATAAACCCCACTTGATCATGGTGTATGATCCTTTTAATGTGCTGTTGGATTCTGTTTGCTAGTATTTTGTTGAGGATTTTTGCATCTATGTTCATCAGTGATATTGGCCTGTAGTTTTCTTTCTTTGTGACATCCTTGTCTGGTTTTGGTATCAAGGTGATGGTGGCTTCGTAGAAGGAATTTGGGAGTGTTCCTCCCTCTGCTATATTTTGGAAGAGTTTGAGAAGGATAGGTGTTAGCTCTTCTCTAAACGTTTGATAGAATTCACCTGTGAAGCCATCTGGTCCTGGGCTTTTGTTTGTTGGAAGGTTTTTAATCACAGTTTCAATTTCAGTGCTTGTGATTGGTCTGTTCATATTTTCTATTTCTTCCTGATTCAGTCTTGGCAGGTTGTGCATTTCTAAGAATTTGTCCATTTCTTCCAGATTGTCCATTTTATTGGCATAGAGTTGCTTGTAGTAATCTCTCATGATTTTTTTTATTTCTGCAGTGTCAGTTGTTACTTCTCCTTTTTCATTTCTAATTCTATTGATTTGAGTCTTCTCCCTTTTTTTCTTGATGAGTCTGGCTAGTGGTTTATCTATTTTGTTTATCTTCTCAAAGAACCAGCTTTTAGTTTTATTGATCTTTGCTATTGTTTCCTTCATTTCTTTTTCATTTATTTCTGATCTGATTTTTATGATTTCTTTCCTTCTGCTAGCTTTGGGGTTTTTTTGTTCTTCTTTCTCTAATTGCTTGAGGTGCAAGGTTAGGTTGTTTATTCGAGATGTTTCCTGCTTCTTAAGGTGGGCTTGTATTGCTATAAACTTCCCCCTTAGAACTGCTTTTGCTGCATCCCATAGGTTTTGGATCGTTGTGTCTCCATTGTCATTTGTTTCTAGGTATTTTTTTATTTCCTCTTTGATTTCTTCAGTGATCACTTCGTTATTAAGTAGTGTATTGTTTAGCCTCCATGTGTTTGTATTTTTTACAGATCTTTTCCTGTAATTGATATCTAGTCTCATGGCGTTGTGGTCGGAAAAGATACTTGATACAATTTCAGTTTTCTTAAATTTACCAAGGCTTGATTTGTGACCCAAGATATGATCTATCCTGGAGAATGTTCCATGAGCACTTGAGAAAAATGTGTATTCTGTTGTTTTTGGATGGAGTGTCCTATAAATATCAATTAAGTCCATCTTGTTTAATGTATCATTTAAAGCTTGTGTTTCCTTATTTATTTTCATTTTGGATGATCTGTCCATGGGTGAAAGTGGGGTGTTAAAGTCCCCTACTATGAATGTGTTACTGTTGATCTCCCCTTTTATGGTTGTTAGTATTTGCCTTATGTATTGAGGTGCTCCTATGTTGGGTGCATAAATATTTACAATTGTTATATCTTCTTCTTGGATCGATCCCTTGATCATTATGTAGTGTCCTTCTTTGTCCCTTTTAATAGTCCTTATTTTAAAGTCTATTTTGTCTGATATAAGAATTGCTACTCCAGCTTTCTTTTGGTTTCCATTTGCATGGAATATCTTTTTCCATCCCCTTACTTTCAGTCTGTATGTGTCTCTAGTTCTGAAGTGGGTCTCTTGTAGACAGCATATATAAGGGTCTTGTTTTTGTATCCATTCAGCCAATCTGTGTCTTTTGGTGGGAGCATTTAGTCCATTTACATTTAAGGTAATTATCGATATGTATGTTCCTATTTCCATTTTATATATTGTTTTGGGTTCGCTACTATAGGTCATTTCCTTCTCTTGTGTTTCGTGTCTAGAGAAGTTCCTTTAGCATTTGTTGTAAAGCTGGTTTGGTGGTGCTGAACTCTCTCAGCTTTTGCTTGTCTGTAAAGGTTTTAATTTCTCCATCAAATGTGAATGAGATCCTTGCTGGGTAGAGTAGTCTTGGTTTCAGGCTATTCTCCTTCATCACTTTCAGTATGTCCTGCCACTCCCTTCTGGCTTGTAGGGTTTCTGCTGAGAGATCAGCTGTTAACCTTATGGGGATTCCCTTGTGTGTTATTTGTTGTTTTTCCCTTGCTGCTTTTAATATGCTTTCTTTGTATTTAATTTTTGACAGTTTGATTAATATGTGTCTTGGCATGTTTCTCCTTGTATTTATCCTGTATGGGACCCTCTGTGCTTCCTGGACTTGATTAACTATTTCCTTTCCCATATTAGGGAAGTTTTCAACTATGATCTCTTCAAATATTTTCTCAGTCCCTTTCTTTCTTTCTTCTTCTTCTGGAACCCCTATAATTCGAATGTTGGTGCGTTTCATGTTGTCCCAGAGGTCTCTGAGACTGTCCTCAGTTCTTTTCATTCTTTTTTCTTTATTCTGCTCTGCAGTAGTTATTTCCACTACTTTATCTTCCAGGTCACTTATCCGTTCTTCTGCCTCAGTTATTCTGCTATTGATCCTATCTAGAGTGATTTTAATTTCATTTATTGCATTGTTCATCGTTGCTTGTTTCATCTTTAGTTCTTGTAGGTCCTTGTTAACTGTTTCTTGCATTTTGTCCATTCTACTTCCAAGATTTCGGATCATCCTTACTATCATTATTCTGAATTCTTTTTCAGGTAGATTGCCTATTTCCTCTTCATTTGTTAGGTCTGGTGGGTTTTTATCTTGCTCCTTCATCTGCTGTGTGTTTTTCTGTCTTCTCATTTTGCTTATCTTACTGTGTTTGGGGTCTCCTTTTTGCAGGCTGCACTTTCGTAGTTCCCGTTGTTTTTGATGTCTGTCTCCAGTGGCTAAGGTTGTTTCAGTGGGTTGTGTAGGCTTCCTGGTGGAGGGGACTAGTGCCTGTGTTGTGCTGGATGAGGCTGGATCTTGTCTCTCTAGTGGGCAGGTTCACGTCTGGTGGTGTGTTTTGGGGTGTCTGTGGCCTTATTATGATTTTAGGCAGCCTCTCTGCTAATGGGTGGGGTTGTGTTCCTGTTTTGCTAGTTGTTTGGCATAGGTTGTCCAGCACTGTGGCTTGCTGGTCGTTGAGTGAAGCTGGGTGCTGGTGTTAAGATGGAGGTCTCTGGGATATTTCCACCGTTTAATATTATGTGGAGCTGGGAGGTCTCTTGTTGACCAGTGTCCTGAAGTTGGCTCTCCTACCTCAGAGGCAGAGCCCTGACTCCTGGCTGGAGCACCAAGAGCCTTTCATCCACACAGCTCAGAATAAAAGGGAGAAAAAGTAGGGAGAATTAGTAGAAGTATGAGTAAAGAAAGAAGGAAAGGAGGAAAGGAAGGAAGGAAGAAAGAAGCAAAGAAGGAAAGAAAGGAGGGAGGGAGGGAGGGAGGGAGGAAGGAAGGAAGGAGGTAAAGAAGGAAAAAAGACAGAAAGAAAGATGATACAGTAAAAATAAAATAAAGTATAATATAGTTATTGAATTAAAAAATATTTAGAAAAAAAAAAAAAAGGGACGGATAGAACCTTAGGACAAATGTTGGAAGCAAAGCTATACAGAGAAAATCTTACACAGAAGCATACACATACACCTTCACAAAAAGAGGTAAAGGGGGAAAAATCATAAATCCTGCTCCCTGAGACCACCTCCTCAATTTGGGGTGATTCGTTGTCTAAAGGAGGGAGGGAAGGAAGGAAAGAAAGAAAGAACGAAGGTAAAGTATAATAAAGTTATTACAATTAAACTTAATTATTAAGAAAAAGAATTTTTAAAAAAAAGTCATGGACGGATAGAGCCCTAGGACAAATGGTGGAAGCTAGAGTATACAGACTAGATGTCACACAGGAGCATACACGTACACCTTCACAAAAAGAGGAAAAGGGAAAAAAATCATAGATTTCGCTCCTAAATTCCACCTCTTCAATTTGGGATCATTCCTTGTCTATTCAGGTATTCCACAGATGCAGGGTATATCAAGTTGATTGTGGAGCTTTAATCCGCTGCTTCTGTGGCTGCTGGGAGAGATTTCCCTTTCTCTTCTTTGTTTTCACAGCTCACAGGAGCTCAGCTTTGGATTTGGCCCTGCCTCTGCGTGTAGGTCGCTGGAGGGCGTCTGTTTTTTCGCTCAGACAGGACGGGGTTAAAGGAGCCGCTGATTCGGGGCCTCCGGCTCACTCAGGCCGGGGGTTGGGGGATGGGGGAAGGAGGGGCACTGCGTGCGGGGCCGGCCTGCGGCGGCAGAGGCAGCGTGACGTTGCGGCAGAGGCCGGCGTGACGTTGCACCAGCCTGAGGCCCGCCGTGCGCTGTCCCGGGGAAGTTGTCCCTGGATCCCGGGAACCTGGCAGTGGCGGGCTGCACAGGCTCCGCGGAAGAGGGGTGTGGAGAGTGACCTGTGCTCGCACACAGGCCCCTTGGTGGCGGCAGCAGCAGCCTTAGCGTCTCCCGCCCGTCTCTGGGGTCCGCGGTTTTAGCCGCGGCTCGCGCCCGTCTCTGGGGTTTGCGCTTTCAGCCGCGGCTTGCGCCCGTCTCGGGGGCTTGCGCCCTCAGCCGCGGCTCGCGCCCGTCTCGGGTTTGTGCTTTCAGCCGCGGCTCGCGCCCGTCTCGGGGGCTCGCGCCCTCAGCCGCGGCTCGCGCCCGTCTCTGGGGTTCGCGCTTTTAGCCGCGGCTCGCGCCCGTCTCTGGAGTTCCTTTAAGCAGCGCTCTTAGACCCCTCTCCTCGCGCACCAGGAGACAAAGAGGGAAGAAAAAGTCTCTTGCCTCTTCGGCCGGTGCAGGCTTTTCCCCGAACTCCCTCCCGGCTAGTCGTGGTGCACTAACCCCTTCAGGCTATGTTCAAGCCGCCAACCCCAGTCCTCTCCCTGAGCTCCGTCCAAAACCAAAACCCTAGCCTCAGCTCGCAGCCCCGCCCGCCCCGGTGGGTGAGCAGCAAGCCTCTCGGGTTGGTGAGTGCTGGTCGGCACCGATCTTCTGTGCAGGAATCTCCCCGCTTTGCCCTCCGCACCCGTCGCTGTGCACTACTCCGCGGTCCCGAAACTCCCCCCTCTGCCTCCCGCAGTCTCCGCCCGCGGAGGGGCTTCCTAGTGTGTGGAAACTTTTCCTCCTTCACAGCTCCCTCCCACTGGTGCAGGTGCCGTCCTTATTCTTTTGTCTCTGTTTTTTTCTTTTGCCCTACCCAGTTACGTGGGGAGTTTCTTGCCTTTTGGGAGGTCTGAGGTCTTCTGCCAGCCTTCAGTAGGAGTTCTATAGGAGTTGTTCCACGTGTGGATGTATTTCTGGTGTATCCGTGGGGAGGAAGGCGATCTCCGCGTCTTACTCTTCCGCCATCTTCAAGCTACATTGAGTCTTTAAGATGATTTCTTTAAAAGGTTATATAATCAAGAGACAACATAATGCACTGCCTCAGAACACAGACTCTAAAGACAGACGGCCTGGGTTTGAATTTTCCTCCACCACTTACAATCTGTGTAACTCTGAGTAAATTCCTCAGTTTTTTGAGACTGAGTTTCTAGATCTGTAACATAGGGAAAATAATCATATCTACCTCATAGGGTTGTTATAAGGGTCAAGTTATAGCCATATGCGAAGCACACTAAAAAGTGCCAGGCAAACAGTAAATACTTGGTAATCATCAGCTATTATTATCAACATCATCAATAGTTATTATATAATGGTTTCTCATCAGGTTACATAGAACTCTTTCTTCTTCCTTTCATGTGAATTTTAGTGATGACTTATCATAAATGAAGTGGAGTCAGTCCCGTTTAAACGAAATTATTTACATGAATATATTTGGACATTAATAAGAACAAGGCAGGGAGGAAAGCCAGCTACAATAACTTCCTAGGAGGGATTGGAAAGACCCCACTTCCCATGGCTTTGCAACCAAGTCAAAGCTTACACAAGATGGATTCTTTACATTTTGAAAGAAATGCTTCTTTCATGACAACCGATCTGTGTCATATACGGACAAACACAACTATGTTTTTGTACCTTTAAACAGGTGCAGAGAGTGGCCTCTGTGGCCCAGGCTGGAGCTCACCTTGGAGAAAGGAGCCATGGAAATGCTGGACTCAGTGACAACAGCAAGGGCCACGTCAGCAACACGGGAGCAGAGACGCACCTGTTTGCCAGCAGGGGACCGGCCCGGCTCCTCACCTGGCAATTAGTAGGGTTTGGCTTAATTTAAAACCTATACAAACCACTGATCTCTGAGAATGTGACTGACGTTATTCTTTTAACTAAGAGTAACAGTAAAAACAATAATCATGATAACAACAAACACACTCACTTCTCCCCATCTTTTAAGGTAGCTGAGTAATTAGTAACTCAGCAACTAATCACAGCAAAATTATGAAACACGTGAAACTATTCTCACCATCATTTTATTTTATTGATTTTTACCTCTGAGCTTTAAGAATTCAGGGTTCTTTGCTGAATATATTATTAACCCTCCCAGCAAGACAATGAATATTAAAATCAAATGATGAGGGACTTCTCTGGTGGTGCAGTGGTTAAGAATCAACCTGCCACTGCAGGGGACACGGGTTCAAGCCCAGGTCTAGGAAGATCCCACAGGGCACAAACAAACTAAGCCCGTGAGCCACAACTACTGAGCCTGAGCTCTAGAGCCTGCGAGCCACAACTACTGAAGCCCGCGCGCCACAACTACTGAGCCTGAGCTCTAGAGCCTGCGAGCCACAACTACTGAAGCCCGCGTGCCTAGAGCCCATGCTCTGCAACAAGAGAAGTCACTGCAATGAGAAGCCCGTGCACCGCAAAAAAGAGTAGCCCCCGCTCGCCCCAACTAAAGAAAAAGCCCACGCGCAAAAACGAAGACTCAATGCAGCCATAAATAAATAAATAAATTTATTTTAAAAAAATAAATAAAATGGGGCTTCCCTGGTGGCGCAGTGGTTGAGAGCCCGCCTGCTCATGCAGGGAACATGGGTTTGTGCCCCGGTCCAGGAAGATCCCACGTGCTGCGGAGCGGCTGGGCCCGTGAGCCATGGCCGCTGAGCCTGCGCGTCTGGAGCCTGTGTTCCGCAACGGGAGAGGCCACAACAGTGAGAGTACCCATGTACCGCATAAATAAATAAATAAATAAATAAGTAAAATGATGATACATACCCCATTAATTCTAATATACTATAAAATCAATGCTCATCACTATTCCTGGTACTCAACAAAAATGCAAGTACCAGATCTGCTTTTTTAAAAATAACAATTAAAAGATTGCTAAATCACTAGTTTTAAAAGTCAGAAGCAATAAATCTTTAGGTTTTCCCCAGATGCACACAGAGGTATTCCATGGAGATTTAGTTTTCCAACACATACAGCTAAAGGTTCATTCCCAGGACGAAGGAAAACAAGAAGCTTTTTGTACCAAGAAAGCAAAATTTGGCATAATCTGGGTTTAGTGGCCAAAGATTATCAGGTAGTAGAAATATTTACAGTGGAACCGACGCAGATTCATAATTAGAGGACTCTCCTCTTCGGTGCTCAACTCATGCCAGTATTATTATTGCCAACATCCCTTAACGGTGGCCAAAGTAAAACATTTCCGCTGAGGGATTCACGGTGCCTTTGCAATGCTGGCTTTCAACACTGCAGGCGCTTTGCAAAGCACCCAGGGAGAGGTGGACCTGGTCTTTAGTGGCTGGACCACTGGAGCTCAACCACATTGAGATGCCTTCCAAATCTCCAGGCTGCTGAGCTTGGTTCTCAACTCCAGGCTGATGTGATTCTGCAGTGGAGCAGTTTCGCTATTTAGATTAAGGTGAATCTCTGACCTGGAACATTTTGACAAAAGAGCCTTGGAACAAGATTGGCAAAAGTTCCCTCTCTGTCAACAGGTGGGGTAAGGAGAAGACAGGAGAGAAATCCAGGAATGGATATCCATGTGTACGCATCTGCACAGTTGATGTTAGGTGCCAAATTTTCCATGTGATCACACTTGGGGCGGGGGGCACATTCAAGATAAAATACTTTCACAGGAAGTGATCATATGGAACCTTTATCAATGGAAAATTCTCTTGTTATTTACCTAAAATCCTATATATCCTTAATTATCAGAGTTAAGCATTCATTCTAGGGTGAAAATAATCTTCCTTAAAACAAATACAGCCTGTTACTGCCCAGATGTGCCTATGAGCTAAAATCCTAACTCTTCAGGATGATAAGCAAGTCCTCTATGGTCTGGCCCCTACCTACTTCTCTAGGTGCCTTTACTTCCACAGCTGCCAGGATGCTAAATCTCTCTGTGAGTCCTCAAATTTTTTGCCACGCTGCTTCACACCTCTCAGCCCTCACTGAGCCTCCATGAGGCTTGGAGTGTTTTGTCTTTGCAGCAGTTCTGACAAATGCTTACTCACCTTTTACAGCTCAGCGAAGATCACCTCCCAGCAAAGACTGACCACTCCTTTCTTTGTGCCCCCAGACAGACCCTGTACCACTCCTCCCTTTACTACACTGTTTCTTAAGAGCTTTATGGAAGAGTAATTCAAATTCAAGACACTGCACATTTTAAGCGTACAATTTCATAAGTTTTAGCATACAGCTATGAAGCCATCACCTCAATCAGGATCATGAACATAGCCCACTAGCTCCAAAAGTTTTTCATGCCCTTTTGCCATCTCTCCCTGTCACCCCCTCTCTGCCTTTCCCCATCCCGAGGCAACACTGTTTTGCTTTTGGATACTAAATTTATTAGCATTTTTAATAATTTTAAATATATGGAACTATACAGCATGTATTCTTTTGGTGGGGATGGAGGCGGACTTGTTTCTTTCACTCAGCCTAATTACACTGAGCTTCGTCCATGCTGTTGCATGAATCAACACTTCATTTACCTTTTATTCCTGAGTCGTTTCAGCACGGGCTGAGCTATGCTATTGTACAATGAGTTTGCCCTTTCACCTGTGGATGAGCATTTGAATTGTTTCAACTTTTTGGCTATTACTAAGTCCACTACTACGAACATTCACATGTAATTCTTTGAACAGAGACATGTTTCTATTTGTTTCCTCTTGGGTAAATATTTAGAAGTGGGAATGGATGAATCATGTGGAAGATGTTTAATTTTTTTTAGGGAACTGCCAAAGTGTTTTCCGAAGTGGCTATACCATTTCCCGTTCCCAAGAACAAAGTATGAAAGTTCATTTCCTCCATAACGTCATCGACACTTGATACAGTGAGTTGTCTTAATTATAGCCATTCTGATATGCCTATTGTGTTATTTCATTGGAGTTTTAATTTGCATTTCCCTAATGATTCACGACGTTGAGCATCTTGTTTATTTCTTCTTCAGTGAAATATCTGTTCATATCACATACCTGTTATTTTAGTGGGTTGCTTGTTTTCTTATTAAGTTTTGAGAATAATTTCTATATTCTGGATGCAAGTCCATTATCATATGTATTTGGAAATAGTTTCTCCCAATCTGTGGTCTATCTTTGCATTTTCTTTCTTTTTAAAAAATTTATTTATTTTTGGCTGCACTGGGTCTTTGTTGCTGCGCGCGGGCTTTCTCTAGTTGTGGCGAGTGGGGGGCTACTCTTCGTTGCGGTGCACAGGCTTCCCATTGCAGTGGCTTCTCTTGTTGCAGAGCACAGGCTCTAGGCGCGAGGGCTTCAGTAGCTGTGGTGCATGGACTCAGTAGTTGTGGCACTCGGGCTGTAGATCACAGGCTCAGTAGTTGCGGTGCATGGGCTTATTTGCTCCGTGGCACAAGGGATCTTCCTGGACCGGGGCTCAAATCCATGTCCTCTGCATTGGCAGGCATATTCTCAACCACTGTGCCACCAGGGAAGCCCCCTATCTTTGCATTTTCTTAACAGTATCTTTTGAAGAGCAGGAATTTTTAATTTTAGATGAAGTCTAACTTATCAATTTGTTCTTTTATAGATTGTGGTTTCTGTATCATATCTAAGAAATCTCTTCCAACCCAATGTCACAAAGATTTTTTTCCTATGTTTTCTTCTACAAGATTTATTGTTTTAGGTTCTCATTATTTTATAATCTATTCTGTGTTCATTTTAATATACACTATAAGGCATGGTTCAATGTTCTTTTTGCTTATGGATATCCAATTGTTCCAGAGTCATTTCTTGAAGGAACAGTCTTACGCCACTGAATTGCCTTTGCACCTTTGTCTAAAACCGGTTGTATATATATATATGTGTGGATCTATTTCTGACTCTCTGCTCTTCCACAGTAATCTATTTGTCTACTGTGACACCAACACCACACTCTTGGTTACTGAGCTTTATAAGTCATGAAATCAGGTAGTTTTAGTCTTGCAACTTAGTTCTTCTCGTCCAAAGTTGTTTTGGCTACCTAGTCTGGGAACTTTGCGTATCTATGTGACTTCTTAGATTCACCACTGCAATTTCAAACAGTGCTAGCATTTTGATTGTGGTTGCATTGAAACTATAGATCAGTTTGGGGAAAACAGACATCATAACAATACTGAGACTTCTGACCATGTACAAAATACATCTCTCAATTTATTTAGGTCTTCTTTAGTTTTTCTCAGTAATATTTTATGGGTTTTCAGTGTATAGGTTTTGCACATCTTTTGTCAGATTTATCCCTAAGTATTTCTATCTTTGATGCTACTGTAAATGGCATTTTTATATCAATTTCTGATTGTTCACTGTTAGTATACCATAAAACTGATTTATTTTTGAATTTTTGAATTTTATTTATTTTTTTATATACCAGGTTCTTATTAGTTATCCATTTTATACATATTAGTGTATATATGTCAATCCCAATCTCCCAATTCATCACACCAACACCCCCCTCACTGCCACTTTCCGCCCTTGGCGTCCATACGTTTGTTCTCTACATATGTGTCTCTATTTCTGCCCTGCAAACCGATTCATCTGTAACATTTTTCTAGGTTCCATATATACGCGTTAATATACAATATTTGTTTTTCTCTTTCTGCCTTACTTCACTCTGTATGACAGTCTATAGATTCATCCACATCTCTACAAATGACCCAATTGCGTTCCTTTTTATGGCTGAATAATATTCCATTGTATATATGTACCACATCTTCTTTATCCATTCGTCTATCGATGGGCATTTAGGTTGCTTCCATAACCTGGCTATTGTAAACAGTGCTGAAATGAACATTGGGGTGCATGTGTCTTTCTGAATTATGGTTCTCTCTAAGTATATGCCCAGTAGTGGGATTTCTGGGTCATATGGTAATTCTATTTTTAGTTTTTTAAGGAACCTCCATACTGTTCTCCATAGTGGCTGTATCAATTTACATTCCCATCAAAAGAGCAAGAGGGTTCCCTTTTCTCCACACCCTCTCCAGCATTTGTTGTTCCTAGATTTTCTGATGATGCCCATTAAAACAGGTGTGAGGTGATACCTCATTGCAGTTTTCATTTGCATTTCTCTAATAATTAGTGATGGTGAGCAGCTTTACATGTGCTTCTTGGCCATCTGTATGTCTTCTTTGGAGAAATGTCTATTTAGGTCTTCTGCCCATTTTTGGAGTGGGTGGTTGTTTTTTTAATATTGAGCTGCATGAGCTGTTTATATATTTTGGAGATTAATCCTTTGTCCATTGATTCATTAGCAAGTATTTTCTCCCATTCTAAGGGTAGTCTTTTTGTCTTGTTTATGGTTTCCTTTGCTGTGCAAAAGCTTTTAACTTTCATTAGATCCCATTTGTTTATTTTTGTTTTTATTTCCATTACGCTAGGAGGTGGATCAGAAAAGATCTTGCTGTGATTTATGTCAAAGAGTTTCCTTCCTATGTTTTCCTCTAACAGTTTTATAGTGTCCAGTCTTACATTTAGGTCACTAATCCATCCTGAGTTTATTTTTGTGTATGGTGTAAGGGAGTGTTCTAATTTCATTTTTTACATGTAGCTGTCCAGTTTTCCCAGCACCACTTAATGAAGAGACTGTCTTTTCTCCATTGTATATCCTTGCCTACTTTATCGTATATTAGTTGACCATAGGTACATGGGTTAATCTCTGGACTTTCCTGTTCCATTGATCTATATTTCTATTTTTGTGCCAGTACCACACTGTCTTGATTACTGTAGCTTTGTAGTATAGTCTGAAGTCAGGGAGTCTGATTCCTTCATCTCCGTTTTTTTCCCCTCAAGACTTCTTGGTTATTTGGGGTCTTTTGTGTCTCCATACAAATTTTATGGTTTTTTCTTCTAGTTCTGTGAAAAATGCCATTGGTAATTTGATAGGGATTGCATTGAATCTGTAGATTGCTTTGGGTAGTATAGTCATTTTCACAATATTGATTCTTCCAATCCAAGAACATGGTATATGTCTCCATGTGTTTCTATCATCTTTAATTTCTTTCATCAGTGTCTTATAGTTTTCTGCATACAGGTCTTTTGTCTCCCTAGGTAAGTTTATTCCTAGGTATTTTACTCGTTCTGTTGCAGTGGTAAATGGGAGTGTTTCCTTAATTTCTCTTTCAGATTTTTTATCATTAGTGTATAGGAATGCCAGAGATTTCTGTGCATTAATTTTGTATCCTGCAACTTTACCACATTCATTGATTGGCTCTAGTAGTTTTCTGGTGGCATTTTTAGGATTCTCTATGTATAGTATCATGTCATCTGCAAACAGTGACAGTTTTACTTCTTCTTTTCCAATTTGTATTCCTTTTTCTTCTCTGATTGCCATGGCTAAGACTTCCAAAACTATGTTGAATAATAGGGGTGAGAGTGGACATCCTTGTCTTGTTCCTGATCTTAGAGGAAATGGTTTCAATTTTTCACATTGAGAATGATGTTTGCTGTGGGCTTGTCATATATGGCCTTCATTATGTTGAGGTAGGTTCCCTCTATGCCCATTTTCCGGAGAGTTTTTATCATACGTGGATGTTGAACTTTGTCAAAAGCCTTTTCTGCATCTGTTAAGATGATCATATTGTTTTTATTCTTCAATTTGTTAATATGGTGTATCACATTTATTGATTTGAGTATATTGAATAATCACTGCATCCCTGGGATAAATCCCACTTGGTGATCCTTTTAATATTTTGTTGGATTCTGTTTCCTAGTATTTTGTTGAGGATTTTTGCATCTCTATTGATCAGTGATATTGGTCTGTAATTTTCTTTTTTTGTAGTATCTTAGTCTGCTTTTGGTGTCAGAGTGATGGTGGCCTCACAGAATAAGTTTGGGAGTGTTCCTTCCTCTGCAATTTTTTGGAAGAGTTTGAAAAGGATGCGTGTTAGCTCTTCTCTAAATGTTTGACAGAATTCACCTGTGAAGCCATCTGGTCCTGGACTTTTGTTTGTTGGAAGATTTTTAATCACAGGTTCAATTTCTTTACTTGTGATTGTTCTGTTCATATTTTCTATTTCTTCCTGGTTCAGTCTTGGAAGGTTATACCTTTCTAGGAATTTGTCCACTGCTTCCAGCCTGTCCATTTTATTGGCATAGAGTTGCTTGTAGTAGTCTCTTCGGATGCTTTGTGTTTCTGCAGTGTCTGTTGTAACTTCTCCTTTTTCACTTCTAATTTTAATGATTTGAGTCCTTTCCCTCTTTTTCTTGATAATCTGGCTAATGGTTTATCAATTTTGTTTATCTTCTCAAAGAAACAGCTTTTAGTTTTATTGATCTTTGCTATTGTTTTCTTTGTTTCTATTTCATTTATTTCTGCTCTGATCTTTATGATTGCTTTCCTTCTCCTAACTTTGGGTTTTGTTTGTTCTTCTTTCTCTAGTTCCTTTAGGTGAAAGGTTAGATTGTTTATTTGGGATTTTTCTTGTTTCTTGAGGTAGGATTGTACTGCTATAAACTTCCCTCTTAGAACTGCTTTTGCTGCATCTAATAGGTTTTGGATGGTCGTGTTTTCATGTCATTTGTCTCTAGGTATTTTTTGATTTCTCTTTGATTTCTTCAGTGATCTCTTGGTCATTTAGTAATGTATTGTTTAGCCTCCATGTGCTTGTGTTTTTTACGTTTTTTTCCCCGTAATTGATTTCTAATCACATAGCGTTGTGGTAAGAAAAGATGCTTGATATGATTTCAATTGTCTTAAATTTACTGAGGCTTGATTTATAACCCAAGATGTGATCTACCCTGGAGAATGTTCTGTGCGCACTTCACAAGAAAGTGTAATCTGCTGTTTTTTGATGGAATGTCCTATAAATATCAATTAAATCTATCTGGTCTATTGTGTCATTTAAAGCTTGTGTTTCCTTATTAATTTTCTGTTTGGATGATCTGTCCATTGGTGTAACTGAGGTGTTAAAAGTCCCCCACTATTTTTGTGTTACTTTCGATTTCCTATTTTATAGCTGTTAGCAGTTGCCTTATGTATTGAGGTGCTCTTATGTTGGGTACCTATATATTTGTAATTGTTATATCTTCTTCTTGGATTGATCCCTTGATCATTACGTCGTGTCCTTCCTTGTCTCTTGTAACATTCTTTATTTTAAAGCCTATTTTATCTGATATGAGTACTGCCACTCCAGCTTTCTTTTGATTTCCGTTTGCATGGACTATCTTTTTCCATCCCCTCACTTTCAGTATGTACATGTCCCTAGGTCTGAAGTGGGTCTCTTGTAGACAGCATATTGATGGGTCTTGTTTTTGTATCCATTCAGCGACCCTGTGTCTTTTGGTGGGAGCATTTAATCCATTCACGTTTAAGGTAATTATTGATATGTATGTTCCTATGACCATTTTCTTAGTTGTTATGGGTTTGCTTTTGCAGGTTCTTTTCTTGTGTTTCCCACTTAGAGAAGTTTCTTTAGCATTTGTTGTAGAGCTGTTTTGGTGGTTCTGAGTTCTCTTAGCTTTTGCTTGTCTGTAAACCTTTTGATTTCTCCCTCAAATCTGAATGAGAGCCTTCCTGGGTAGAATAATCTTGGTGTACGTTCTTTCCTTTCATCACTTTAAATATGTCATGCCACTCCCTTCTGGCTTGTAGAGTTTCTGCTGAGAAATCAGCTGTTAACCTTACGGGAGTTCCCCTGTATGTTATTTGTCATTTTTCCCTTGCTGCTTTCAATAATTTTTCTTTGTCTTTAGTTTTTGCCAATTTGATTACTATGTGTCTCGGCATGTTTGTCCTTGTGTTTATCCTGTATGGGACTCTCTGCACTTCCTGGACTTGGGTGGCTATTTTCTTTCCCATGTTAGGGAAGTTTCCACTATAATCTCTTCAAATATTTTCTTGGGTCCTTTCTCTCTCTCTTCTTCTTCTGGGACCCCTATAATGCGAATGTTTTTGTGTTTAATGTTGTCCCAGGGGTTTCTTAGGCTGTCTTCATTTCCTTTCATTCTTTTTTCTTCATTCTGTTTCGCAGCAGTGAATTCCACCGTGCTGTCATCCAGGTCACTTATCCGTTCTTGTGCCTCAGTTATTCTGCTATTGATTCCTTCTAGCACATTTTTCACTTCAGTTATTGTATTGTTCATCTCTGTTTGTTTGTTCTTTAATTCTTCTAGGTCTTTGTTAAACATTTCCTGCAGCTTCTCGATCTTTGCCTCCATTCTTTTTCTGAGGTTCTGGATCATCTTCACTATCATTATTCTGAATTCTTTTTCTGGAAGGTTGCCTATCTCCACTTCATTTAGTTGTTTTTCTGGGGTTTTATCTTATTCCTTCATCTGGTACAGAGCCCTCTGCCTATTCATCTTGTCTATCTTTCTGTGAATGTGGATTTTGTTCCACAGGCTGCAGGATTGTAGTTCTTCTTGCTTCTGCTCTCTGCCCTCTGGTGGATTAGGCTATCTACGAGGCTTGTGTAAGTTTCCTGATGGGAGGGACTGGTGGTGGGTAGAGCTGGCTGTTGCTCTGGTGGGCAGATCTCAGTAAAACTTTAATCCGCTGTCTGCTGATGGGTGGGGCTGGGTTCTCTCCCTGTTGGTTGTTTAGCCTGAGGCGACCCAACACTGGAGCCTACCTGGGCTCTTTGGTGAGGCTAATGGTGGACTCTGAGAGGGCTTACACCAAGGAGTACTTCCCAGAACTTCTGCTGCCAGTGTCTTTGTCCTCACAGTGAGACACAGCCAACCCCTGCCTCTGCAGGAGACCCTCCAACACTAGCAGGTAGGTCTGGTTTAGTCTCCTATGGGGTCACTGCTCCTTCCCCTGGGTCCCGATGCACACACTACTTTGTGTGTGCCTTCCAAGAATGGAATCTCTGTTTCCCCCAGTCCTGTCGAAGTCCTGCAATCAAATCCCACTAGCCTTCAAAGTCTGATTCTCTAGGAATTCCTCCTCCCGTTGCCAAGTTGGGAAGCCTGACGTGGGGCTCAGAACCTTCACTCCAGTGGGTGGACTTCTGTGGCATAAGTGTTCTCCATTTTGTGAGTCACCCAACCAGCTGTTACGGGATTTGATTTTATTGTGATTGCACCCCTCCTACCATCTCATTTTGGCTTCTCCTTTGTCTTTGGATGTGGGGTGTCTTTTTTGGTGAGTTCCAGTGTCTTCCTGTCCTTGATTGTTCAGCAGTTAGTTGTGATTCTGGTGCTCTCACAAGAGGGAGTGAGAGCACGTCCTTCTACTCTGCCATCTTGAACCAATCTCTAAACAACTGATTTTTATATATTGATATTGTATCCTGGAATCTTGCCAGAGGTCACTGGAATTAAGAATTAAGTTACCATCTTGGGCTTCCCTGGTGGTGCAGTGGTTGGGAGTCCGCCTGCCGAGGCAGGGGACACGGGTTCGTGCCCCGGTCCGGGAAGATCCCACATGCCGCGGAGCAGCTGGGCCCGTGAGCCATGGCCGCTGAGCCTGCGCGTCCGGAGCCTGTGCTCCGCAGCGGGAGAGGCCACAACAGTGAGAGGCCCGTGTACCGTGCAAAAAAAAAAGGAATTAAGTTACCATCTCAATTCCTCGGGGGACAAAGGAAGTTGATCACAACGACATACAGGAAAATGTATGCTGTGGAGGTACATTTTCTAGGGGAAAAAGAGGAAATAAAGATATCTCCTCTGCATTCCTGTTTCTATATCTTTGGCCTAGACGGTTCGAATGAGTCCTTGAGCTCATCAGCCAAGTGGTTTGGAAAAAATTCTAAGATTTAATGCATATGGTCCTTCCTAAAACAGTTTCTGCAATGGGAAACAGTATAATCCCTCAGCACAGAAGAGGAACTCCGGGAGCCCATAACAGTAATGCTTCACCTTCCTTTTGGCCTTGATTCCTTTAGGATGGTTTCTGCTACCTCATCCTTTTATAACCAGGTTTCCTTAATAGGAATCTAGCCCTTACAATTCAGAACAGGGACTTCAACTGGAGTGTGTCCTCTCTGTATCTACTTGTATTTTGAATGATTAGTCTCAGGTTCCTGACTCTGAATTCTACATATGACATCATGTGGACTGCCTGTATAACTGAATCTGCTTACGTTCTTGTTCACCCCACAACCATAAATACGATGCTTGCTCCACAGTGCAGCATATCCTGTTTGCTGCACTGATTCTCTGCAATAGAAAACTCCGAGGTCACATGTTCCTCCATCCTTCACAACCCCAGAACTCTATCTGCTCAGGACATAAAAGAAAGGATACCATTGTTACAAACCCCAGAACACAAAACCAGTTCTCTCTTCCACACTGCCCAGAAAACCTCAAAGCGTGTTTCTAATTGAAAGGATCTGGGGTAGAACGTGAGCATTTTCAGCTATACCCACGTCTCCAGCTGACCATCAGTGTCAGCAGCATCATCCTTTAGCATGAATGACGCACCGTGTGAAGGGCACAGCAAAAAGGAGACACCAGGCGAAAAACATAGGGAATTAACATCGAAGAATGAAATCTGGTCAGAGCTCCCTAAACCTGCTTCCTATTTCTCTACGTTGACATACAGTCATTCAGGAGGCCTCTGTCACTGCCTTAGTCAGGACCTTGCCTACCCGGGAAGCTCTCATCCCTCTCACTCTCACACACACTCTCTCTGGTCATAAAACATTACGTGTGGGCCGTAAATTTCTTCCATACTAAAAATAATTTTTACAGCCATAATACATTTTACAGTATAACATTAGGAAACACAACAAAGCCAAAATAAGATAACAAATCATCATTAAACTTGCCAGCCAGAGATCACCGCTCCTAACATCTGGTATACATTCACCCAGACTGTTCTCCCCTGTACGACATTTTCAACCAAAATGAAATTAGAAAGTTATCCACAGTTGTTTTCTAAACTGTCAAGTAGGTAAAAATGGCAGGAACACATGTCGATTATTTTTTGGTGCGATTTTAGCAAAAGAAGTAAAAACGTTACAGAGAGCATTAGACCTTCAACAAAAGCCATGAAATAATTATGGTGTGAGACCTGCACTCCCTCCAGCTGCCCGTGGTTTATTACTAAAATGAGCAGAATTAACTAGGAAATGGAGAAATCCCTTACTAATTAGAAAACCATAGCCGGAACACTGTCACTCAGCCAGGTGGCATGAGACACCCCATCCACAGACAGAGCTCTAAGCATCCTAGAGGTATATATGACCACACACCGGGGGTGGGAAAGTGGGAAAAAGATAAGGCCATGTCGTTTCTGCTGGGAAGGGAAAAAAAAGTTAATAAGTGCAAGAGGTCCAGGGAAAAAGAAGTATATGAGATGGGAGATACAACCCACCACTCGGCATTGTTCTGTACACTGGGCTGGAAGTCCTCAGCAGGTATCTTATTCCTCTTTTTTACCCCCAGTACCTGGCACTTAGTGAGGATTTGCTGGATGGATTTAGGGGCTGCCCCAGAAGCAGCTGAGTTGAAATTGGATGGGCGGAAATTAGCTTATGTAACACACTACAAAAAAGATGAAAATATAATCTTCTTTAATTCTAACTGTCCCATTGAGATTTAGGCAGAAGTCAACTGTGTGTGTGTTAAAGGTAAATGTTTGTAAATAAGCTGGATAACACTAAGAACCCTTAATCCAATATCTTAACACACACACACACACACACAACTGACTTTCCAACTCCTAGTCAAATATATTTTCACTAAGTACACTAAATAGTGTATTAGGTATACTAGTGTACAAGGTTAATGTGTGTTATGAAGGGAAAAATGGGTGGAAGATAATTATACAAGATACCTGATGTGGTATATTAATTGCAAAACAGCCCCCAATTCTCTGTTCCTCCCTGTATCTATACTCTCGGATATTTGACTTTGCAATTTCTCCCTTCAAGAGATAGATAGTCTATGTCTCCACTCCTTGAATCAGGGTTGGCCTTGTGACTTGCTCTGAGTAACAGAATACAGGGGAAGTAAAAGTGTGCCAGTTCCAAAACTAGGTCTCAAAAGGCCTTGTGAACTTCTACTCTCTCAGAACCCTGCCCGGTCACCAGGGTGGGTTGTTGGATGAAGGGAAACAAGAAGAGGCCATGGGGTTCCACCGTCCTCATCACTCCAGCGGACAGTCAGTCAACTACCAGACTTGGGGGCAGCCAGCCCTGAGCCATGCTGCCATGTGCACCCAGATGCAGAACGTTTCACCAAAGAATTAGGGGAAAGTAAATGAAAACCACCATTGAGATACCACTAAATACCCATCAAGGTGGCTAAGCAAAAAATAATAGTAACACCGAATGCTGGGGAGGATGCAGAGAAACCAGGGCACACATACACTGCTGCTGGGAATGTAAACTGGGACAGCCACCGTGGAAAACTGTTATAAAACTAAACATGAAACTACCACCAACTGCACTCTTGCAACTGCATTTATCCCAGGAAAGACCTGGGATACGTTCAAACAAAAAACCTATACATGAATGTCCATAGTCACTTTATTCACAGCAGTCAAAGACTGGAAACAACCCAGAAGTTCTTCAACAGAAAATGGTTTAAAAAGTGGACTACATCTCATCAATAAAATGGAACAAATTACTGGTGCCACAGCTTAGATGAGTCTTCAGAGAGTCACGCTGAGTGAGAAGAAGCCAATCCCCAAGGGCCACACACTATATTTATATTTATATATTTACTAGGGAAATGACAAAATTATAGAATCTGGAAAACAGATTAGTGGTTGCTGGGGTCACAGCTATGGGGTGGGGGCAAGAGGAGAGGAGGTGGGTATGGGAATAACAAAAAGGGCAATGTGGAGGATCCTCGTGGTGACGGGAATATTCTATGTCTTGACGGCATCATTGTCAGTACACTGGTTATGATACGGTGTCATAGTTTTGCAGGATATTATCATTTGAAGAAACTAAGTAAAAGATACATAGTATCTATTTCTTATAACTGAACACATATCTACAATCATCTCAAAATAAAAATTTTCGTTTAAAACTAACTACCTGAATGGCTTTGGGCAAGTTACCGAGTTGACTTATAAGCCCTGGGTTCCTTATCTGTGAAACAGGGACAGAACAGTACTTAGCTAATAGGGCCTAAATTAGATGGCTAAGTGAAATGATATTTATAATGCTCTTAGAGAACAGTTAGTATTCAATAAATGTTATTATTGATAATAGTAATCGCAGTAGTAACAATGTATATAGTAACAAATAGTAATAAATAAACATAGTCACATATAAACAAGTATTTTTGTTTGTTTAAAGTCCAGCCAGATTTCAGGGCACAGGGCAAGGCATGACAGCAAGGTAGACAGTAGCAATTCATGTGGTCAAGTTGCTTACTAGAAAAGAGACCTAAAGCAAGGAAAAGGAGACGTTATTTGCTCAAGGACAAGGAAACTGAGAAAGACAGCTCTATTTTAGAAAAAGCTATAGAATGGAACAAAGAAAACATGTGTCAGAAAGATAAGTAAATAAAAACCTGGGCTGGAAATTGATTAGTCTCTACGATACACCTAAAGATATGTAATTAAACATATAACCCAAGAGTTAAATTAAACTTATCCCCATTTAACTTTGCAACCCCTCAGGCTATGCTCCACAATGCCTAATAAGGAAATGTCTCATTTAAAAAAAAAAAAAAAAAATGATGGAGAGGGAGCTGATAGAGAGGCCACTATCTTTCAGACTTAAACGTAATTGTAAAACTCTAAATCAGAGCTCGGTGCAGACATTACAGGCTGCACATCAGAGTCAGCGGGATAAGCATTTTGAAAACAAGGCTTAATGGTTTCCATTTTATATCACCTTGGAGTGATAAAGAGTGACGTCGCTTCAGTGTGTAGATATAAGCAACATTTTAAGATACTTACTTCTTTGATGGCATCTGAATGCAGCCAGCGTACAAGCACATCAAGCTGCACTATATTGAAGCGTATCCATCCATCCATCCATTCGTTCATTCAACAGATAATTACTGAGCATCTCCTCTGTGTTTGGTACCATATCAGATGTTGCAGCTACAACCATGAGCAAGCATGACACAATCTCTGCCTTCATGAGACTTACATTCTTTCAGGAGAGTAACATAATTGCTTATTGACCACAAAATGTTCAGTCATGGGAATTACAGAGGGGCTTTGGGAAGACCTCACTGGATGCAGAAGCATCTACTCATCTGAACGGTTATCATCAACAGTAAGTTAATCTCTTCCATACAATGTGAAAACAGCTCAATTTTTTTTTTCCCCATTTAGATAACGAAAACAAACACTTCATTTACCTGCCATCATCAAAGAGTATTCTGGCCCAGCTAAGTGTATTTTCTAGAAAGCTGGAAAGCATCACCCAGTGCTAAAATTTTATTTAAAATTTCAAAACACTAAATCCTCCTAAAATGCAACAAGTTGTACACTCCTCTGCATCACTAAAACGGATGGATGATTGGGATTTAGTCTCTCTCCAACGGCCCCTGGTGAGCTCTGAGAATGTCAGTACCACCTATTCACTTTGAACGCTGCCCCGGTAGGTAGAGGACCAGAACTCTGGCAGCCTGCTGTAGCCTGCTGTCCGTCTGTGCCCTCCCCCACCTCTCCCGGTAACCTGGGGCACATACGCTTGCTTGAGCCGCATCACACACCCCAGCGCAGGGACACAGTCTGTCTCCTTTAGTGCCCCCTAACTCCTGGGGCACGAGTCCCTACTGCCTGCCTGCACCACCACTCCTCCGTTCTAACCTGCTTTCTTCAGCTATGTCTTCTCTTCCTGTAGTTTCTAAGCAAGATCAGAAATGAAAATTTCCAAGGGAACCCAACACTCTGCACTTCCACTGCGGGTTTGATCCCTGGTCGGGTAACTAAGATCCCTCGTGCCTGTGGTACAGCCAAAAAATTTAAATAAATAAGTAAACAAATAAAGTAAAAAGACCTTTTGCTTAAAACAAAATTCAGATGCACGGCATTTGTGAAAAATCTTTTCAGGGGGCCGAGGGGTACTGTGCTTTCCTGACTTAACTTCCAGAGCATTAAAGTAGAAAAAACAAAGAAATAAATACCACCAACCTGGCGCATTATGTAATTATATTATATTGCATTTTTCCCTGTGAAGAGCTCAAACATTTTACTATTGCTTATTTTCCCCAAATTCCTGAGATACAGAAGAAAACAAAACAAAAAGCAAGTATAATTATTAATACTTTGAGAGGGAAGCTGTGATGACCAAGATTCTAAGTGAGTTGCCCAAATTCACAGAAAGAGGCCTCAGAGGTTTCCGGGAAGATGGCATAAGAGAAAGACGCAGAGATCACCTTCCTCCCCACAGATACACCAGAAATACATCTACACGTGGAGCAACTCCTACAGAACACCTACTAAATGCTGGCAGAAGACCTCAGACCTCCCAAAAGGCAAGAAACCCCCCCACGTACCTGGGTAGGGCAAAAGAAAAAAGAATAAACAGAGACAAAAGAATAGGGACGGGACCTGCACCAGTGGGAGGGAGCTGTGAAGGAAGAAAGGTTTCCACACACTAGGAAGCCACTTCGCGGGCGGAGACTGCAGGTGGCGGAGGGGTAAAGCTTCAGAGCCGCGGAGGAGAGCACAGCAACAGGTGTGCGGACAGGTGTGCGGAGGGCAAAGGGGAGAGATTCCCGCACAGAGGATAGGTGCCGACCAGCACTCACCAGCCCAAGAGGCTTGTCTGCTCACCCGCCGGGACGGGCAGGGCTGAGGGTTGAGGCTCGGGCTTCGGTCGGAGCACCAGGAGAGGACTGGGGTTGGCGGCGTGAACACAGCCTGAAGGGGGTTAGTGCGCCACGGCTAGCCGGAGGGAGTCCAGGGAAAAGTCTGGAGCTGCCGAAGAGGCAAGAGACTTTTTCTTCCCTCTTTGTTTCTTGGTGCATGAGGAGAGGGGATTAAGAGCGCGGCTTAAAGGAGCTCCGGAGACGGGCGCGAGCCGCGGCTAAAAGCGCGGACCCCAGAGACGGGCATGAGACGCTAAGGCTGCTGTTGCCGCCACCAAGAAGCCTGTGTGCGAGTACAGGTCACTCTCCACACCCCTCTTCCGGGGAGCCTGTGCAGCCCGCCACTGCCAGGGTCCCAGGATCCAGGGACAACTTCCCCGGGAGAACTCACGGCGCGCCTCAGGCTGGTGCAACGTCACGCCAGCCTTTGCCGCCGCGGGCTCGCCCTGCACTCTGTGCCCCTCCCTCCCCCATGGCCTGAGTGAGCCAGAGTTCCCGAAGCAGCTGCTCCTTTAACCCCGTCCTGTCTGAGCGAAGAACAGACACCCTCTGGCGACCTACACGCAGACGCGGGGCCAAATCCAAAGCTGAGCCCCGGGGAGCTGTGAGAACGAAGAAGAGAAAGGGAAATCTCTCCCAGCAGCCTCAGAAGCATCGAATTAAAGCTCCACAATCAACTTGATGTACCCTGCATCTGTGGAATACATGAATAGACAACGAATCATCCCAAATTAAGGAGGTGGACTTTGAGAGGAAGATTTATGATTTTTTTCCCCTTTTCCTCTTTTTGTGAGTGTGTATGTGTATGTGTATGTGTATGTGTGAGATTTTGTCTGTATACCTTTGCTTCCACCATTTGTCCTAGGGTTCTATCCATCCGTTTTTTGTGTTTTTTTAATTAATTTTTTTTCTTAATAATTATTTTTTATTTTAATAACTTTATCTTTTTTCTTTCTTTCTTTCTTTCCCTCCTTCCCTCCTTTAGACAACGAATCATCCCAAATTGAGGAGGTGGACTTTGAGAGCAAGATTCATGATTTTTTCCCCCTTTTCCTCTTTTTGTGAGTGTGTCTGTGTATGCTTCTGTGTGAGAATTTGTCTGTAGAGCTTTGCTTCCACCATTTACCCTAGGGTTCTATCCGTCCTTTTTTTTTTTAATTTTTTCTTCTTTTTTTTTCTCTTAATAATTATTTTGTTTTAATAACTTTATATTTTATCTTACTGCATTTAATTTTACTTTATCATCTTTCTTTCTGTTTTTCCTTCCTTCCCTCCTTCCTTCCTTCCTCCCTCCCTCCCTGCCTCCCTCCTTTCTTTCTTTCTTTCTTTCTTTCGTCTACTAATTCTTTCTTTCTACCTTTTCTCCCTTTTATTCTGAGCTGTGTAGATGAAAGGCTCTTGGTGCTGCAGCCAGGAGTCAGTGCTGTGCCTCTGAGGTGGGAGAGCCAACTTCAGGACACTGGTCCACAAGAGACCTCCCAGCTCCACATAATATCAAACAGCGAAAATCTCCCAGAGATCTCCATCTCAACACCAGCACCCAGCTTCACTCAACGGCCAGCAAGCTACAGTGCTGGACACCCTATGCCAAACAACTAGCAAGACAGGAACACAACCCCACCCATTAGCAGAGAGGCTGCCTAAAATCATAATAAGTCCACAGACACCCCAAAACACACCACCAGACGTGGACCTGCCCACCAGAAAGACAAGATCCAGCCTCATCCATCAGGGGGGGACAGGCACTAGACCCCTCCACCAGGAAGCCTACACAACTCACTGAACCAACCTTAGCCACTGGGGACAGACACCAAAAACAACGGGAACTACGAACCTGCAGCCTGCAAAAAGGAGACCCCAAACACACTAAGATAAGCAAAATGAGAAGACAGAAAAACACACAGCAGATGAAGGAGCAAGATAAAAAACCACCAGACCTAACAAATGAAGAGGAAATAGGCAGTCTACCTGCAAAAGAATTCAGAATAATGATAGTAAAGATGATCCAAAATCTTGGAAATAGAATAGACAAAATGCAAGAAACATTTAACAAGGACCTAGAAGAACTAAAGATGAAACAAACAACGATGAACAACACAATAAATGAAATTAAAAATACTCTAGATGGGATCAATAGCAGAATAACTGAGGCAGAAGAACAGATAAGTGACCTGGAAGATAAAATAGTGGAAATAACTACTGCAGAGCAGAATAAAGAAAAAAGAATGAAAAGAACTGAGGACAGTCTCAGAGACCTCTGGGACAACATTAAACGCACCAACATTCGAATTATAGGGGTTCCAGAAGAAGAAGAAAAAAAGAAAGGGACTGAGAAAATATTTGAAGAGATTATAGTTGAAAACTTCCCTAATATGGGAAAGGAAATAGTTACTCAAGTCCAGGAAGCACAGAGAGTCCCATGCAGGATAAATCCAAGAAGAAACACGCCAAGACACATATTAATCAAACTATCAAAAATTAAATACAAAGAAAACATATTAAAAGCAGCAAGGGAAAAACAACAAATAAAACACAAGGAAAGCCCCATGAGGTTAACAGCTGATCTTTCGGCAGAAACTCTGCAAGCCAGAAGCGACTGACAGGACATATTTAAAGTGATGAAGGAGAAAAACCTGCAACCAAGATTACCCTACCCAGCAAGGATCTCATTCAAATTTGATGGAGAAATTACAACTTTTACAGACAAGCAAAAGCTGAGAGAGTTCAGCACCACCAAACCAGCTTTACAACAACTGCTAAAGGAACTTCTCTAGGCAAGAAACACAAGAGAACGGAAAGACCTACAATAACGAACCCAAAACAATTAAGAAAATGGGAATAGGAACATACATATCGATAATGACCTTAAATGTAAATGGACTAAATGCTCCCACCAAAAGACACAGACTGGCTGAATGGATACAAAAACAAGACCCATATATTTGCTGTCTACAAGAGACCCATTTCAGACCTAGAGACACATACAGACTGAAAGTAAGGGGATGGAAAAAGATATTTCATGCAAACGGAAACCAAAAGAAAACTGGAGTAGCAATTCTCATATCAGACAAAATAGACTTTAAAATAAAGACTATTAGAAGAGACAAAGAAGGACACTACAAAATGATCAAGGGATCAATCCAAGAAAAAGATATAACAATTGTAAACATTTATGCACCCAACATAGGAGCACCTCAATACATAAGGCAAATACTAACAGCCATAAAAGGGGAAATCGACAGTAACACATTCATAGTAGGGGACTTTAACACCCCACTTTGACCAATGGACAGATCATCCAAAATGAAAATAAATAAGGAAACAGAAGCTTTAAATGATACATTAAACAAGATGGACTTAACTGATATTTATAGGACATTCCATCGAAAAACAACAGAATATATATTTTTCTCAAGTGCTCATGGAACATTCTCCAGGATAGATCATATCTTGGGTCACAAATCAAGTCTTTTTGGTAAATTTAAGAAAATTGAAATTGTATCAAGTGTCTCTTCTGACCACAACGCTATGAGACTAGATATCAATTACAGAAAACGATCTGTAAAAAATACAAACACATGGACGCTAAACAATACACTACTTAATAATGAAGTGATCACTGAAGAAATCAAAGAGGAAATAAAAAAATACCTAGAAACAAATGACAATGGACACACGACAACCCAAAATCTATGGGATGCAGCAAAAGCAGTTCTAAGGGGGAAGTTTATAGCAATACAATCCTACCTTAAACAGGAAACATCTCGAATAAACAACCTAATCTTGCACCTAAAGCAATTAGAGAAAGAAGAACAAAAAAAACCCGAAGTTAGCAGAAGGAAAGAAATCATAAAAATCAGATCAGCAATAAATGAAAAAGACATGAAGGAAACGATAGCAAACATCAATAAAACTAAAAGCTGGTTCTTTGCGAAGATAAACAAAACTGATAAACCATTAGCCAGACTCATCAAGAAAAAAAGGGAGAACACTCAAATCAACAGAATTAGAAATGAAAAAGGAGAAGTAACAACTGACACTGCAGAAATACAAAAGATCATGAGAAATTACTACAAGCAGCTCTATGCCAATAAAATGGACAACCTGGAAGAAACGGACAAATTCTTAGAAATGCACAACCTGCCAAGACTGAATCAGGAAGAAATAGAAAATATAAAAAGACCAATCACAAGCACTGAAATTGAAACTGTGATTAAAAATCTTCCAACAGGGCTTCCCTGGTGGCGCAGTGCTTGAGAGTCTGCGTGCCGATGCAGGGGACACGTGTTCATGCCCCGGTCCGGGAAGATCCCACGTGCCGTGGAGCAGCTGGGCCCGTGAGCCATGGTCGCTGAGCCTCCGCGTCCGGAGCCTGTGCTCCACAATGGGAGAGGCCACAACAGTGAGAGGCCCACGTACCACAAAAAAAAAAAAAAAAAAAAAATCTTCCAACAAACAAAAGCCCAGGACCAGATGGCTTCACAGGCGAATTCTATCAAATATTTAGAGAAGAGCTAACACCTATCCTTCTCAAACTCTTCCAAAATATAGCACAGGGAGGAACACTCCCAAACTCATTCTACGAGGCCACCATCACCCTGATACCAAAACCAGACAAGGATGTCACAAAGAAAGAAAACTACAGGCCAATATCACTGATGAACATAGATGCAAATATCCTCAACAAAATACTAGCAAACAGAATCCAACAGCACATTAAACGGATCATACATCATGGTCAACTAGGGTTTATTCCAGGAATGCAAGGATTCTTCAGTATATGCAAATCAATCAACGTGATACACCACATTAACAACTTGAAGGAGAAAAACCATATGATCATCTCAATAGATGCAGAGAAAGCTTTCGACAAAATTCAGCACCCATTTATGATAAAAACCCTGCAGAAAGTAGGCATAGAGGGAACTTTCCTCAACATAATAACGGCCATATATGACAAACCCACAGCCAACATCGTCCTCAATGTTGACAAACTGAAAGCATTTCCACTAAGATCAGGAACAAGACAAGGTTGCCCACTCTCACCCCTCTTATTCAACATAGTTTTGGAAGTTTTAGCCACAGCAATCAGAGAAGAAAAGGAAATAAAAGGAATCCAAATCGGAGAAGAAGAAGTAAAGCTGTCACTGTTTGCAGATGACATGATACTATACATAGAGAATCCTAAATATGCTACCAGAAAACTACTAGAGCTAATCAATGAATTTGGTAAAGTAGCAGGATACAAAATTAATGCACAGAAATCTCTGGCATTCCTATACACTAATAATGAAAAATCTGTAAGTGAAATCAAGAAAACACTCCCATTTACCATTGCAACAAAAAGAATGAAATATCTAGGAATAAACCTACCTAAGGAGACAAAAGACCTGCATGCAGAAAATTATAAGACACTGATGAAAGATATTAAAGATGGTACAAATCGATGGAGAGATATACCATGTTCTTGGACTGGAAGAATCAACACTGTGAAAATGACTCTACTACCCAAAGCAACCTACAGATTCAATGCAATCCCTATCAAACTACCACTGGCATTTTTCACAGAACTAGAACAAAAAATTTCACAATTTGTATGGAAACACAAAAGACCCCGAATAGCCAAAGCAATCTTGAGAACGAAAAACGGAGCTGGAGGAATCAGGCTCCCTGACTTCAGACTATACTACAAACCTACAGTAATCAAGACAGTATGGTACTGGCACAAAAACAGATAGATCAATGGAACAGGATAGAAAGCCCAGAGATAAACCCACGCACATATGGTCACCTTATCTTTGATAAAGGAGGCAGGAATGTACAGTGGAGAAAGGACAGCCTCTTCAATAAGTGGTGCTGGGAAAACTGGACTGGTACATGTAAAATTATGAGATTAGATCACTCCCTAACACCATACACACACAAAAAAGCTCAAAATGGATTAAAGACCTAAATGTAAGGCCAGAAACTATCAAACTCTTAGAGGAAAACATAGGCAGAACACTCTATGACATAAATCACAGCAAGATCCTTTTGTACCCACCTCCTAGGTAAATGGAAATAAACACAAAAATAAACAAATAGCACCTAATGAAACTTCAAAGCTTTTGCACAGCAAAGGAAACCATAAAGAAGACCAAAAGACAATCCTCAGAATGGGAGAAAATATTTGCTAATGAAGCAACTGACAAAGGATTAATCTCCAATATTTATAAGCAGCTCATGCAGCTCAATAACAAAAAAACAAACAACCCAATCCAAAAATGGGCAGATGACCTAAATAGACATTTCTCCAAAGAAGATATACAGACTGCCAACAAACACATGAAAGAATGCTCAACATCATTAATCATTAGAGAAATGCAAATCAAAACTACAATGAGATATCAGCTCACACCAGTCAGAATGGCCATCATCAGAAAATCTAGAAACAATAAATGCTGGAGAGGGTGTGGAGAAAAGGGAACACTCTTGCACTGTTGGTGGGAATGTAAATTGATACAGCCACTGTGGAGAACAGTATGGAGGTTTCTTAAAAAAACTACAAATAGAACTACCATATGACCCAGCAATCCCACTACTGGGCATATACCCTGAGAAAACCATAATTCAAAAAGAGTCATGTACCAAAATGTTCATTGCAGCTCTATTTACAATAGCCCAGAGATGGAAGCAACCTAAGTGTCCATCATCGGATGAATGCATAAAGAAGATGTGGCACATATATACAATGGAATATTACTCAGCTGTAAAAAGAAACGTAATTGAGCTATTTGTAATGAGGTGGATAGACTTAGAGTCTGTCATACAGAGTGAAGTAACTCAGAAAGAGAAAGACAAATACCGTATGTTAACACATATATATGGAATTTAAGAAAAAAAAATGTCACGAAGAACCTAGGGTTAAGACAGGAATAAAGACACAGACCTACTAGAGAATGGACTTAAGGATATGGGGAGGGGGAAGGGTAAGCTGTGACAAAGCGAGAGAGAGGCATGGACATATATACACTACCAAATGTAAGGCAGATAGCTAGTGGGAAGCAGCTGCATAGCACAGGGAGATCAGCTTGGTGCTTCCTGACTGCCTGGAGGGGTGGGATAGGGAGGGTGGGAGGGAGGGAGATGCAAGAGGGAAGAGATATGGGAACATATGTATATGTATAACTGATTCACTTTGTAATAAAGCAGAAACTAACACACCATTGTAAAGCAATTGTACTCCAATAAAGATGTAAAAAAAAAAAGAAAAGAAAAGAAAGAGGCCTGAGGGTCTTCCGGCCTGCCCCACCCTCCTCATTTTGTTTTCAGGAAACAATGCTTCCCAAGCATTCCAGAGCAAAACTGTCCACAAGGTACCTGATCGTCCTCTCAGATATAGAGAGAGGTAAGAAAAAGCAAGTTCCTCAAAACTAAGATCAGTAAAAATCTTTTAATAGATGTTTTCAGTCTTAAGAAACCACCCTATTTCATACAAAAACTTACGGAAAGTACTTCAAACTTACAGGAAAATACTCTCATCTTTCTACACCATCAGATGGACCTGTCACCTTGAAATTGCTGAGATAAGTGCAATAACTCTCAAAGTACTTTTCATACAGTGAAAAAAGTCACACCATTCTCTGACAGTATATAGAACTATCTACACATTTTCGCAGAAAGGACTTTGCGTTAGCAAGTTACAAATATCAACTCCCCGCCCACTATTTTTGGACTAGACCGGATTGTTTTCAGATGAATTTCACTGTTGCGACCCGCCTCAACTCGCTAATTAACCGAAGAGCCCGTGGCGCCATTCTTTCTCCTCCTTTGTGCCTGCTGAATCTCCCAGGATTCTTGTTATATGACATTTTAAGTGTTCACAATGTTCTCACTGCTTTAAGCCAAATCTGTGTCACTTCCCAGCCTCAATGAGTAAAATACTACAAACTTTTACAGAAGAGGAGCTGGAAACAGCATTCCAAGTAGTCAGCAGGAGAACAGGAAGCGAGATGAAAACAATAAAAATAAAAGCAGGCGTCTGTGTCCTTCTTTAGGTCATGCTGCCGCCTCCTGCGAATCTAATTACTGCACATCCTCCTTCTTTTTCTACACCAGATGTCAAATAAAGCTGGACGTACTAGTACAGGTAGGCGAATGATGTTTAAAGTGCCTGGCTGCACGTGACACGGCCAGGACTGCTGAGATCCGTCTGGAGGGACCGCCCACTGTTGGCAAAAGTATGCAGAATTCTTCTGGCAACATCTCCATTACTCTGAGAAGCTCATAAATTAAAGCAGCTCTGGGGCAATTTAAACTTTGTTACCAATTCGGTCTCGCCTTCCACTGCGCGCTTTCTGTTTGGAGCTCTAAGATAAATGTGAGCTGCTGATGCAGCCACTTCCGTTTCTTCCAGGCATACCTCCCTCCAATTTTCCCTTTACTCCCTGGGCTGTCGACAGTCTACCCTTGAGAAGAAAGAAGAAAAGGTGTGCAGGTCAGGAGAGATTATTTATTCTACAGGAAAGCCAAGTCTCAGTTCTCTGAGATAACTGGGGGTGAGAAGTTAGCTTCCTTTTAACTCTCAGGTTTGAGTTTCTTCCTTATCAACTTCCTCAGTTGTTTAGTTAACCAGGGGATAAAGTTTGAATGTAACTCCCTACAACTGGTCCTGTATGTCCTTTTAAGTGGTAGCGCTACTAGTTAAGTACTGAACCGGACAAAACACAATATAGAAAGAAGAGTAGAAGCTGGATCTCTTGCCTCCAACCAGAGTAAGCCAGTGGTATCCATTCTCACCAGAAGGAAGTTAATAATCTGGGACAAGCACGCTCACTTGGAATCCTACCATCCAAAGAAAAGGCACTGTGGGTAGCCAACTGTGGGAATTAGGCAAGGTATTTACTCTCTTACTATTCACGAGGCAACACATACTTACTGTACCTAAAGTCAGAAGATATTTTGAGAAAAAAAAAGTGTCACGTTGTATGAAGCCTGAAGTATTTATGGACTATTTATATTTTAGTTAATGTAATCAGGAGGGAGTCTAAATGATTCAGTCAATTCTCAATTATTCCTACTAATGGAGCTGATCAACACAGTGGAGAACCTACAATGGCAGGCAGCCCAGTAGCTTAACGATGGCTCCTGAGTCTACACTCTGTATTACTGGTATATGGGTGCACAGAATATTCTTCAGATTTAATAGAATTCATCAATTCAAAGCAGTTGAGAATCTTAGCGGGTCATCCTGTCCAATCCTCTTCTTTTGCACCCAAGGGAAGTTTGGCTTAAAATGTTTAAGGGACCACTGTTGTTAACTGGAAGAGTCAGGTATCAGGGTGACCACTGCAATGGACATGGTGAAGTGGAGCCCTGTGGACTATATTTAAAAGAAGTCTTAAAAGCAACTGGTTGCTTCGGTTAGTGTCTTCCACCCCCGGCCCTATTCTTAGTTCACTTCCCAAAATACCAGTAACAAATACTAACTACTGAGACCCTCCTCAGTACAAGTCTCCAATGGATTCAGTACTCCAACGTACATAGGACTTAATGTCCTTTCATCTTTTCAGGGCTGTTGATTGATGTCTTCCTCGAGGAAGTAAGCAATTAGCAATTTTGATTTTAAAAAATGCGTCACTGAAATTTTGCTAGCCTGGAATAAGCAAAAGGCTTTTGTAGATCAATTATGCAAGAGGGATAACATAGCAACTTAAAAATAAAATGTGAGCACAGCCTGAAAATAGAGAGTTACGCGCATCGGCACAGACGCAGAAGACCTGTAGAGAATCTGTATCTTAAACATACGAGAATGTATCCTGTTCCAGGAGAATTCCAAAGGAGACTCCACAGCTTTGCACAACCTTCCCTGGCAGGGCATGTCAATGTTTACCCTCTCACCACCACGAAAAACACCAATTTAAAACCTGCCTACTGCAGTTTAATAGGCCTAGTGGGTTTTTTTCTCATTTTGCCAAAATGAGGTTGGCAAAAACATAAACAGGGAATGTGATGCCTCACAAGTGTCACTCAGCATCGCAGAAGAAAAAACGGCCCAGGCCCTACCTCTCCCTCATCCCAGCCCCCGCCCTGAAATATCTATGAAAATGTTTTTAAATGTTAAAAAAAAAAAAAATGAAAATGAGAGAGTTAGAGAAATCCTTGAGATGTTCGTGAAAGAAAACACTGCTGGAACAGAAGGCCTTACATTCCACAAGGAAACATCCCCATAAACCCAGCTGAGAAATGAGCCCACTTTTAAAACGGCACAACCAGGAGCCGGGATAATTACAATAGAAACACTTTATTTCAAATCATGAAAAGAGTTACACTTGATCTTCTTGTTAGCAGGGGCTGTGCAGACAGCAACATTAACTGTGAAACGTAAGGGCAGATAACAGCTGATTTGAAAGGGGATTGTGTAAATCTAGTTAAAGAGCAACTTTAGATTATTTTCAATTACCGAGATAGCATCATGGTTCTCAGGAAAAAAAAAAATGGAAAGGTTTGTTCTTTACGCCACATACAGTGTATGGAATCTAACAGAACCGCCTGCTTTCAAGCAATAATCTCAGCCAGCAGCTAATATGCCTTACCTCCACTTTACCCTCCCCTTCTTCAAGTCATTTTCAATTATTTCCAGCACTCACTCAGCTCTGTGAACAAAACGTCATTTCAACCAGAGAAACAGCTTTAAAAAATCCCCTGCAGGATAATTACTAAAAGCTTTTAGATTTCCGAGTGCCAACTATACATAACCTGGGAGACCTCTAAACTAGGGCCAGGGTCAGGCAGGAAAAGCATGCCTGTTGGGTTGATGAAGTAGCATTTGCTTCACCTGTCAGAACATTTAACCAAGCATACCTGGGCCTCGGCACCCCCCCACTCCACTGTCACTTCACCTCAGCTTATGCAAAGGAACACGCACAGATTCACACGCCGACCAAAATGCAAGAAGCCCCATCTCTAGCTACCTGAGATAACCCTGTCAAGTGAAATCCCCACTTGTCATTTTCTTTAACATGGCTTGTGTAGAGGGTGCTAACGATTTACTTAGAAAAAAAAAAAAAAGAAAACGTAAATAGGCAACAAAGAACCTAGTGTAAAGGAGAAATGTCAAAGCGGGAAGCAGAAAGCCCTGTACCTTCTTGACTCTGTCACAGACAAGCTATGTGACACTCCAAGCCTCATCTCCCCGTTCTTGTACTTGCCACGTGTCCCCAGTGCTCCAGCCACTTCACACTACTCTCCCTGGACATAACTGTGTTCTGCTGGGCCTCTGCGTCTCCCTTTTGAATGACCTTCTCTCCCTGAAGAACCGCTTTGGAGCCCAGCTTAATTCTCACCTCTGTGAATGGTACCCCCGCTCCCTGGTCACAAGGGATGGCACCTCGCTGTAGGCGCCTCTAATACTATCTGCATCATCATGCCTACGACACAGGATTAGTTATCTGTGCCAGCCCACTTCCTTCTGGAGCCTCCGTGCTCCTCGGGGCAGGGATCATCTCACCTCTGTACATTCAGAACTGTCAGAACACTAGAGAACGTGCAGTAAAAGTTCGTGAAATAAAGAACGGATCAATGAAGGAATGAATAATGAACTGACGTCACCAAATTTCAGTTTCATCACCTTTAAAGAAGGGATAATAATCGTTACCCAGTTCATTCAGAAGTCATGATGGTCAAAAGATGAGATGGTGCTTCGCACGTTGTTAGGTGCTGTACAAATGTACGTAAATAATGATGATAAAGATGGTAATATTCAAACAAACACCACAGTGTACAAATACAGTATATCTTTACATACAGTAAAAAAAAAAAAAAAGTTATTATTCCCCATACCTACCACATGCCTACACTCAACTTCAATATTCTTTTCTCAGGGAGAGAAATTTAAACTTTAGCAAAAGAGGACACTTCACTGTCCCCCAAAAGAATGTTCTCCTGACACTAAAACGAAATATCTAAAAGTCAGAGAATCATTAAAGTCTCTTTACATGTGCTTCTCCTTCCATTAATTAACCACAGTTTTCTGCACGGATGTGTGACTAGATTCCACTCTGTGACGGCCACTGAATACTGCAGATTGCACCCGCATGCCGTCACCTCAAATGCAAAACCGCAAACGGAAGTGAAGGATCTTGGGAGGGACCGACAGCAGAATGACGATCTCACACTTCAGCTGTAGGTAACTGAGGACTATATGCTGAATGTTTCTCTTCAAACACCTCTGTTCTTCCTAACCAAAATACTCTCTTGTCACAAAAAGAGAAGGAATTCTCTCACTTGATTAAGACCGCTGCTGTAACAGTAAGAAATCCTAAAGCTGTTCCATTAGCTTGAGGAAGCACAGTGTCCTCTCCTCACTCAAGCCAAAGCACCATGTCCCCTGCGGGCCTGGGACAATGGGGCATTGTCACTGCTATAGCTCAGTTGTAGAAGGATCCGCTTTGGTACACTGATGCCTCAAAACCCATACGCTCACAACTGTTCCCTTAGTTATATGTCATGATGATTTTAAGGTGAGAAAAGACTCTAAAACGACATTCATGTCCCAACGTTCCCCTCGCTCAGAAGAACTAAACACATGTAGTTTCTGAACGTGTAGACATATTCAAGGTCAAGCTATGACCAGTCAAAATCCTGCAAAAGAGTCAAACGAACCTGATCGTTGGCTAGACGGCTGGGAACGGAAAGTCCTCACTCTAAAGGATGAAAAAGCCTACCCCGGCTGAAAGCGATCATAAGCGAATTGGCCCATCAGCTGCCCAGCCACAGCTGTATCCCCCGCTCTGCTCACCCAAAGAGATTCATGCTCTCCTGGTGCCAAAATAAATGTCTCTCTTAAAAAAAAATTGCCCAATTGAAAATAACTCTCTAATCTGCATCCTTTCAATAGAACTGAAGTGCACTTCACCAACACAGAGCACAGGCATCTTGAATTAGCAGAGAACTATTTTTAACACATGAAGGATAAGATATGAAATTAGTTTCAAGGGGAATGAGAACCTTGGAGATTATTTACTTTGCCTTAATTACTTTGACTCACCATTAATTTAGCTTTCCTAGGGTACTAAATATTTCACGCTAAGATTTGGAGACTAAAGAGACAGGAGCACAGATCTGGAGCACTGAAAGTCTGCAACAGCATCTTCTACAGGCATGGATCCCCCCGTTGGGCATGGAAGGCCATTCACGGTGTGCCACTCAGTGACACTTTCAGTGGCTGTTTCTGTTGTTTTTCACCCTGGGACCAGGAGCTCGGCCCTGAAGGATGCAGGGAGCCAAACTTTCTTCAGCTTCTGTTTAACAACTCGGCCAATAACATCACTAGGGCTCACAGCTACTCACGGCGACTGCCAAATAGGGCAGCCACAACTGCCTGCAGCCAAGGCGAGAAGAGTTTGGGCTACACGCTTCAGGAAGCTTTTAATGATCAGTGCAACTGGGAAATGGAGTTGATTCCCAGGAAAGATGACCAAGGAGCTACTCTAGCAGATATTCCATAATGGCTTCATCAGAGCATCAGTGGGAGAGGATGCGCTCAGCTCCCACCAAAGCACTAACAATGAGCGGGGCCTACCGCGTATACCTGGGCACTCGCCAAAGCCTTACACGCTCCCCCGTGGCTCTGAATCACCTTGTCCACTGGCAGACATCACAGGCACGGGCTGTGCTCGGCAGCAGACAGGAGCCTGAGGACAGCAACTCGCTGGTTCCCATTCGCAAGAGGAGACTCGCTGGGGCCACTCAACCTGGTGGTGCTCCCCGGCTCCACGTGGTATTCGGCAGTGAGCTGGGGGGCATCAGACAGAGACTCAGAGAGCTGGAGCCCTCCTTTTGACCCACGATCCAAACAACTCTTCCTTATTCTAAATGTCAGAAGAACTGACCCTGTCTTAGGTAATCCCATTCCTGTGAGTTTAAGCCATTACTTTTCTCCACGAAGCATGCTATATACCCTAACGTTCTCTTTTCCCGTATAAATGTATTTGCACCCTGATACCGTTGTGCTTCATTTGTAAGTTTCCCTTTTTCTTCTTCTTCTTGATGAGGCTATTATTTGACTGCATCGAGCCATATCCTTCTAGTGTTCTGAACCCCAATCAACAACATAGCAGCCAAGTTCACACATCTCCAAAACTCCGCCACTTCTCTACTCGGTGATAAAATGCTGTCATGGAAATGTTTCTGTGACAAACATATCTAATTTAACAATAATAATTTCTATTTCTTTAGCCTACGCATAGCTTTGGAACATGCTCACGTATTTCATACGTTTTATCTTACCCACTTTTTTCCATTTGGCCCCTTTCTACATGTCTCATGCTCATGAAACTCCCACCCTGCAGTCAGTTCTTACAGGGAAGCCTGTCCTCTTTGTCACTGTTGATGCAACTTCTTTGCTTTCTGGGTCACACACCTCATTTGGGCCATTCGCACTTTCGGTCCCTTTTATCATTTACAATTCTCAGGTGAATCTCTTCGATGCCATATCTTAATACTAGACATTATATTCCTTCTTTTGCATCATCAGAAAAAACAAAGCACGTCGCTACTAATCATTTCTACTGGGGAGACAAGGAGCATCACAGCACACAATGTGGTGGAGGACAGGGTTCAAAATTCCTGCCTCTTCCACTTACCAGCTATGACAGTGGACCAGTTACTCAATCTTTTTGAGCCTTGGTTTCCTCTTATTATTGGCATAAGAAAAGGTTGCCATGAGGATCAAACAGGAAACTGTACCTGAAAATACTCAAAAGATGCTAACTGTAATTCTCCTGCTAGGTTTCCACTCACGCACCATTCTCACACACACTAACAAATGCTATCCCAGCAAATAGCATCTCACTGCCACTGGGTCCCTGAAAGTGTGTCTTCCCATGAGCTTCCCCACTCACTTCCTCCAAAGGATGACCAAGGTACACAAGGTCCTACCATCCGAGAGACCACTGATTTCCAAGTTAGCTTTTTCCTACTACATTCAACTGCCAGAAGTTCAGATGTACTACAGTTGAAAGTGCAGGATAAATGTATGAATGACCATCCTCTCCCAGCATTTCCAATCACGTCTGGCCTGTCTTCGGATCACACTGAGATGTGAGATAGACAGTGACGGGGTGAATGCAGAGCACATACCAATGGCAGCCAAAGAGCCCATCCCTGAGCCATCGCTCATCAAGCACTAGACTTGCAGCTGGTAGAGTGCATTCCTCTCCATCCTTTTCTCTTTGCCTTCCTGGTGAAACATTTTACACCACAGAAGCTCTGATTAACCTTAAACTCTCTGTCACGTCAAATGTGTCTTGCTCAGAGAAATTGTGACATCTGAAATTCTGCTGTAAGTCTGAAGTCTCCACTTAAAGATTCAAAAGCTAAAAAGTAAAAAATTTAAAACTCCCAACAGGCAGTTGAAGGATTTCAATGTATAATTGGCAAAAGGGTGGTCTTATAGCTTAGATGGCTTATGGCTATTAACTGTAAAATGGGCATACCCTTTGAACCGGCAATTCTTCTAATAAGAATCTACCCAAATGAGATTATTGCACAAGTGTAAAATGATGTACCTACAAGCATGCTTAGAGCTGTAATGAGTTCTAGATTGAAAAACTGGAGACAAATGTCTATCAGTAAGCCTAGAATAAAATCTAACAGACAGCCTCCTCAGCAAGCTGTTTCCCTTCTTTTCTACCAGTACTCTGAGTTTCCTACACACGAAGTCCAGAGGGTTAGCATGAACTTCGACCCAAATCTGAAGCAATCAGAACATTGCCCTGGTCACGTTTTTTTTAACTAATTAATTAATTTATTTGGCTGTGACATGGGGGATCTTTAGCTGCTGCATGCATGTGGAATCTAGTTCCCTGACCAGGGATCAAACCCGGGCCCCTTGCACTGGGAGTGCGAAGTCTTAACCACTGGACCACCAGGGAAGTCCCTGCCCTGGTCACTTTACCTAAAATGGTCCAAGTAGAAGGAAGCCAGGATTTTTTTTTTTAATGATTTATTTGATGATTAAGTGAAGCTCTCTTTCTCTGGACAGTGAATGGGCCCCTAGAACCACAGCTATTTTGCCACCATGAGCATGAAAAACAGCAGGAAAGAGAAAATTATAAAGAAAGAAATCCTAAATCCCAACTAAATCATGCCTGAACACCCTACCTACTGGATTTTTCAGTATGTTCCTATTATCTAAGCTAGTTTGCCCTGGGATTTGCATTACTTACAATGAAAAGCATCTAATACAACTATTCAGTCATTAAAAAGATGACATATAGGGCTTCCCTGGTGGCGCAGTGGTTGAGAGTCTGCCTGCCGATGCAGGGGACACGGGTTCATGCCCCGGTCCGGGAAGATCCCACATGCCACAGAGTGGCTGGGCCCGTGAGCCATGGCCGCTGAGCCTGTGCGTCCGGAGCCTGTGCTCCGCAACGGGAGAGGCCACAACAGTGAGAGGCCCGCGTACCGCAAAAAAAAAAAAAAAAAGATGAGATATATTTGTTGACATGGAAAGATGCCCAGAACATGTCACTAGAACAACATAGCAGATTACAGAATAGCATGTACAGCAAAATTCCATTTATTTAGAATTTTATCTGTATCTTGTGTGTGTATGTACGTGTGTGTATGTAATATATGTGTGTGTGTGTGTGTGTGTGTATATATACACACACACACACACAGACAGAGAAAGACAGACAGAGACAGAGAGATATTCCTGGAAGAATTTTACTAAAATGTCAGCAATGGTTAACTGTATTAGTTCCGAAGAATTTTCCTTTCCTTTTTGTATTCTTGTATAGTGTTTGCTCTTGTACAACAACATGCATTTGGGGGGAGGGGCCGCAGAAAAATCCAGCTTTAAACAAAGCTGGCTATTTACCGATTCTGTTTCTCTCTAGTGTGAAATAAGTGGACGGCTTTGCCTCATATCCCTCTCCAAACTGAAGTGTTCCGAGGGGGACAAAAAAAAAAATTGAAGATGCTACCCAGGCACTCAAAATATTATTTCGTTATAAAATTCCATGGCAAAGCAATGAAACTGCTTTAAGATCTGAATTTGTACATGCTGGAAAAGAAACACAGCCAGAGGTGCCTCAGTGTCTTTCTAGAAGAGTGGAAATAACATGAATCGAAAGGAAACATCTTCTTAAAGAAGCTGAGCACTTCATTTTCCTAAAAGGGAAAGCGGCAGTGGCGGGAGGGCGGGAGGTAGAGAGAGGGTAACACACGTGACAGTGAGCACAGAAAGTACCCAGGGGCGGCCGGTGTGGGGTGCTACCATGCTGATATGCAGAGGGTTCAGCCCTTGGCTGCTGCTGGACATCCATACCCTTTTCTCATGGGGAAGACCTCCCACCCCAAAACCTAACCCCACTCCTCAGCAGTGGAGGACGATTACAGTCACTTTAAATCACTTCAAGCCAACTAGAAAACTGGATGCTCTCTGTGAGCCTTTTCAGTTCTAAAGGTATAATTTAACCAAACATATTACACAAATTGTTGGGAGGACGAGGATTATCTGAAATGTCCAAACACCACTAGGACAGAAACATCTGAGCAGCTTAGACTTGGCTCCAAGTGACATCTCTGAGAGGAAGAACTGGGTTAGAAAAACGTACCAAAGGCAAATGGAAAACAGAAGACAAAGACAAAAACCGTGATCTGTTTATTGGTGATTTTTACTACAGCTTGTAGGATTTTCTGACAATAAAGTCTCAGAAACTCTGGCTCTAAAATCAGTTAAGTGAAGTAAACATCTCTTTGAAGTAGCAGGAATCTTGTAGATATTAGGTGACTCCAAAAATACTAGGATGGTTTGTTCTAGAAGTTAATTTCCTGCACTTGTTTCTTTTACAATAAATTACTATACTGTACCTACACTGTATTTCATGATAATGCCATGGCTCACAGTCAGTCACCATTTAATTCTGGGAGAGTCCGAATACTCCACGAAAGGAAAGAATCAAAGATAAACACCACCCATAAAACTGTCTGTGTTACACATTTGCCTTTGGGATCAAGTTAAAGATACATCTCTGGAAAGCATCCCTCCCACTCCAAATCACAAGCATGCCCTAGGTTATCCATTTGCCTGTTCTGTGTCTCGTTCTAATTCATCCCACTTGGATGGACTGTTAGCCGCCTTCAACCTGAAAGGGCATCAGAATGAGAAAGAAGACACTGAGTGGTTCTCACACCTCAGTTCCAGTAAGAAACCCCTTAGGGACCCTCTTCAGTCCTTCTGCATCAGTATCTTGAGGTGGGCTTAAGAAGCTGTACTTTTAATAAGCACCCTACATAGATCTGAACAGGGCATGGATCACCCTTTGGGGAAGAGTGACGTAGGTTATTACAAGGTGACCAAATCACTTAACAGATCATCAAACCCGATTAGATGACTCTCCTTGGATCATTCCATTCTTCTCCACATCTATGGTCACTACTCTTGCCCCTTGTCCAAGAGGTCATCACCACCACCTCTCCCTGGAGTTGACCCCAGTTTCCAAGTTGGTTGTCTTGCTTCCGCTCTTGCCCTCTCCGATTCCTTCTCCAGAAACTTGCCAGGAAGATCTTCCACGCTACAAATCACACATGACTGCCCCCGAAACCCTTCAATAACTGCTTAGTGGGTAGGGATTTCCTTCCGTTCCTGGTGATGGAAATGTTTTAGACACAGGGGGCAACTGCACAACACTGAATATACTAAAGGCCACTGAATCGTTCGCTTTAAAATGGTTCATCTTATGTCGTATAAGTTTCACCCCAATTTAAAGAAAAAGAAAAACTTTTCGATGGCGCCCCACGGCACTTAGGCTAAAAGTCAAAAGTCCTCAGCCTGGCCCGGTAGGTCCGGCATCATCAGGCCCTAACCTACATCTCAGAGCCTTATTCCAGCCACTGTCACCCTCACTCTCTGCGCTCCAGCCGCACTGGCTATCTTCCAGTGACTCTTTCTCACATCTGGGCCTCATACATGGGACCCTCCCCACCACCTCGCCGTGGGATAACCCCCATCAACCTTCAGGTCTTAATTTATAAATTACTCTCCCATATAGGCCTTCCCTGACCACCCTCATGGTATCCTTTCAGAGAAATCTGGTCTCTTCCAAGAACTTATCATGAGCTCCAATTACATAATGATTTTTGTTTTACTTGATATTTTTTCCAGTAAACTATGGACTCCCAGGAGGACAGGACCAGGGATTTTTGTTCGCTACTGCACTCCCAGCACCTAGTGGGAACCTGGAAACCATAAATACCTATTCATTTGGCACAAAGATTATGTAGCATGCTTTGCTCCAAAAATGTTAAATCTCTACTACAAAATGAGTATCGAGCTAGGTCACAATATGATGGGAGATTTAGAATATATATGTTGACATTAATAACTAGATGAGAAAAATCAGAAACTACTGAGGGCCAACTCAACACAGTATGGAGAACACCCACCAGGCACAGAAAGCAACCTCTCTGCCTGCTACAGCACCTGCTTTGCGTTTCTGGACAGAATCAAGTCCCTGATGCTCAAGGAAATGCCTTTTAAAAACTCTCTCCTTGTGCCACTGCACATCGCTGAGAAATAAGGAAAGAAAGGGAGGCTGTAACTTTGCAGAAAGATGCAACTGAACTGGGTAAAAGACCAGGCTTCAGACGGATGTCAGGAGAAACCGCGGGCTGCCCTCACGTGGGCACCACTTTCTTGAAGGAAAGTGCGTAGAGTCCAACCCAGGAAGAAAGGACCTTCAACTCAGTCTGTTCTGAGGGACTTTTTTTAAAGGGAAATAGAGGAGAAACTCACATAAGAGCAGGCATAATTGGTATTTTGTTACTAAGCAAACTGTTCTTCAGTGATTATAGGTGTGCGAGTGATTTATTCTTTCCAGTCTTGCATTTGTATTAACTAGAACCCTAATTTGTCCAAGTGGCTGAAGTGTGTCTTAATTACTTGCCTTCAAAGCTTATGCCCATTTAAAATAAGCTTATTTCTTTTCCATTGTCAGCTCACCCAGAGCCACCTAATCCACAGTCCTCCCACCCAGCTCTCAACACTTGGGATCACCGGGCAGAGGAGAGGCCAGCGAGTGGCCCAGCTCCAAGGAGATCCGTCTGTGCAAAATCCTGTGCACCGGCCCATTGAACATTCTCCAGCCCTGTTCCCCCTGCAAGGGCAGGAGAACGTCAAGACCTGAGCACATTTACCACCCATGCCATAGGCTATTCTTCTACTTAAACTCTTTTATATAGTATATAGTATATAAGTATATAAGCATAATTTTACACTTAAACTCTTCTTTCGCCGAAGCTTTGGGCTTTCCCAAGCCCCAGTCCTTAGACCTGGTGGTGAATTTAGAGTAACCCCACGTGAGCTGCAATGCCTGAAGGTACTGCTCCTGACATCTGAGGACGGGGCACCTACAACAGGTTGTCTGTGCGACCTCTTGGCATCTTAGTCGGAGAGAGCTCGAAAGCCTTCTCCTTGCTCCAACTCCCAGCTCTCTGTGCTTGGCTGGGGACCCCCCGGAGAAGGGACAAAGCTGCCCGATGAGGCCAACTATGGGACCAATATGGGAGCAACCAACAAGACTGCTCTCCGACAGGGGGAGGAGCCTGAGCAGGTCCTTAAGGTAGTGCGCGAGGCCACCACGCCAGCTGGCCACCAGCTCGGCTTCCTCTGACATGGCTTCTAAATCTGCTTTAGCCTCGAAGGTGCTCCTTGAGTCCTATTCCCTTCTTCCCAAAGCATCCTTACTAACGTTCTTACCAATGATTTTGTTAGAGAACCACGTACACTTCTATAGGAGGTGAGGTGGAGAAGCCCGATAACACATTTAGAAAGCACACGTGTGCGGGAAAGTGAAGTGCCGGCAAAACCAAATCCTTAGGTAGCCGAGGTATAACCTGTAAACCAGAGGACATTCAGGAATGAGTCACGAGACCAACATGTTAATACGGGCATAAGGATATTACACACGGAGGTAAGGTCAGTAAGAACCACTGGCAGAAAATCAGGTAGAGATGGTTAGTAACAAGAAGAGCTCAAGGACAGACTAGCAAGGACACTAGGAGAGGTTGCCAAAACGCCGAATAAATCTGACAAAGGGAAATCAGCGCTTGGAAAACCAGAGACTAGGAGGGGATGAAGAGTCAGTAAAAGGATGGAGGCTCCTGGTGGGAGGAGTGACGTTCTAAATGCAGGTACTTTCTGCCACGATTGGAGCTGGCCAGACTTTTGCAGCGGAAGAAGCCAAAATGTCAGAAAGAGGAAAACGTCATCAGAGTGACACCGTGCCCACGCTTTCCGGACCTGGGGACTGTCTAACTAGGAAAATAGGAATCTCTTCAAGTATTTTTCACGGAGGAAATTTACAAGAGAGAATTGGTTACTCAGGTGATGGGGGAGCAGAGAGCCTACACGTGACAGTGAGATAATCCAGAGATCAGCAAGGGCAGGTAGCTGCCGCCTTGCCTAGGCTGACAACAGACAACGGAAGGAGGGGCTGCTGCTGGAGTCCACGGGCCAAGGTCACTTGTGAGCAGCTAGAACCAGAGAAGGTCTGTCAAGCGTGAGTGGTGCTACCGGAGAGGGATTCCCTCCGCCCGGGAACGCCGCGCGAAGCTGGAGGAAGGAAAAAAAATACCCTCCCTGGCTTTGCCCTTCTCCCTGCTGTCTCCCACGTGCCTTCCACGGGCTGAACACAGCAAGCCAGCTGACTCGGAAACCTGGGTGAACAGCCTGCAGGGGTGAGCCTCCGGCACCCGGGGGGGAAGGGAGGGAAGGCCAGGAAGCCTGGGGCAAGGACCAGGAGTCACAGCGAGCTGTAATAAGCAAGCCTCTTTCCCAACAGATACACTTTTAAAAGGTTTGTTTACTGCCATATAATGGTCACACAGGAATAAATTAAGTGGAAGCCATACCGGCAGGACTGGCCTACTGACCTTCCTGCTGCGTGCAGGTGACCCTGAGCTATTCTGCACAGTCCCCGAGCTGCACGGGTTGGGGGATTTATTCTATAGTAATACCCTTTCTTCAGTTACAATTAATCCAGGACTAGTCTTAAAAAGTGCATTTTTTCCCCAAAATCCTAGGGGAAAAAAGGTTCTTTGAAAAAATTTTAAAATATAAGTATTTAATAGGAGAAAATATACGCATGCACGCCTGGGCCCACACACCCACAAATGAGTACAGGTGAAACTGGGGAAACCTGACCAAGACTGGTGGACCACAGCGATCCATGTCCTGGTTGTGATGCTGCCCTATAGGTTCGCAAGACGTTACCACCACAGGGGGGAAATGGGTAGAGGGTACACAGGCTCTGACCATGTTGTTTCTGACAACTGCACAAGAATCTGTAATGATCTCCAAATAAAAAGTTTAATTAAAATCTATCATAAATACGTGCCTACTCTTCTAAATTAATAAGGCCTCTTCCTGGCCACCGTGTTTCACCCATACTGTCTCTGGTCCATACACTCACAAGCGCCGTGTTTCTACCGTCAGGACTCTTATCTCCCGGTGAAGCAAGACCCAGTAAACTCTGTGTTGGCCCCCTTGACAACTTCTCAGAATTCCGTCTTCTCTTTGTCATTGGCTCAGTGCTACTTTTGCAGAAATATGATGGTGCTAGGTTGCTCTTGTTTGATTATTCAGCCTTTGCCTTTCTGACTGCAGACGGAGCCAGGACCTTAGTCTTCATGCACGGGACAATTGGGAGACTGCCTGATCTTATTTCAGCTCAGCTAACAAGCCTTAACCTGCTCATTTCATGATTAAGAATTCATTTCAAAACCGCTCTCTTTCTGGATGCATGCTTCCCTTCTCCCACCCTCCACACCCTTTGATCTCCTTTGGAGCTGGTTGCCTAAGAACAGGCAGGAGAAACTGCAGAAAAAAGCCTGGCACTTTGACAGACCAAGAGGAAAGAGCCAGCCCACTCCCAGCTATCACTCATTCACTCAGCTAAAAATATAGGCTACGGGAGAAGCGGGGAAAACAATAGATAGGAGTGCCTGCTAGGTCTTCCAGAAACTGATGCTGGATGAAAGTCCCTTCTTAGCCAAGAGTGTGACGGGAAAAAAAATCACTATTCATCGCAAAATGGACATGCGCCACAGACGTCTCTCCAACTCTCCTCTACCACTCCACGAATCCCGCCCGTAAAATATAACTTTCTTCCTTTAATGATCTGGTGGTAAATTATTTATATGCTTCAGTTTATCTTTCTGTCTTCTTTTATTTATGCCCAGAACTGTACTACTTAACTCTAGAGAACCTGACCACAATTACAGGCAAGGCAGAGGCGTCTCAGCCCTTTAGGGCGTATTGAGCTGGAGGGACAGCAGGCCAAGCCGCGGGTGGAGGACTGATGTCTCCGTCTTGGGATGAGCTAAGTGAGCACGCGTCTCAGGCCTCTTGGTCCTGCTGACTTTTCCAGCCAGCTTTCCACCCAAATCATTCTTGCATCCTTTCCCCATCTCCAGCCTCCCAGCCACTATCTTCTCGGTTTGTCTAGGCACCGCCATCTCCTAGCTGGTCTCCATGCCCCCAACTCTTCCCCTATCGATCCATTCCCCACACACCTGCCGGCAAGGTCGTTCTCAGCTGCAGATCAAGAGTAACGATGCCCTCACCTTAATCCTTCAGTAGCTCTCTATCACCTGAGGCCAGAGTGCCCAAATTTGCCTAATGAAGCAAACCAGTGGGGGCATTATTTTAAAAATAAATGAAGCAGATTCTTCAGTATCTTACGTTGGGTTTCTCCAGAAACAGACTTTGAGACAGAATTTATTTACTTTTTTCTTTTGGCCATACTGCGTGGCATGTGGATCTTCCCTGACCAGGGATGGAACCCGCACCCCTGCAGTGGAAGCGTGGAGTCTTAACTACTGGACCACCAGGGCAGTCCATGAAAGAATTTCAATGCAAGCTATTCATCTGGGAGGGGATCCTAGGAAGGACTAGTACGGGAAAGGAAGGCAGCCAAGAAAGCCCAGATTATCTAGCAGACAGCCACCATGGGCAACATCATCAGTCTCGCTAGGGGATCCTGGGACACAGCGTAGGACACACATCAGTCTCTGCACCTGATGGGCCAAGATGCTAGGGTACTGCCACCCAGCTCTCTTCAATCATTGGATGAGGTCCACTCCTGAGGCCATCCAACTTTGCTGCCCTACAGCTGCCCCACAGCTGCCCCACATGTGACAGAGAAAGCCCTCAGGTGGAGAACAGTAGGTGCTTGCACAAGACTTCTGCAGATGTGCCTGGGAGCAGTGAGCATCCGAGCATATGAATGTGTCTACTCGACTTGGCGGGTCCCTGGAGAGTCTGATTCGGGGGGCCGGGGTTGGGACCCAGGAATCAGTACTGTGGCAAGAACGGGAAGATTGTGAAACACTGACCCATATCATAAAGTTCAACATCTTTGATGGGTCTTACTAGTTCTTCCATGGTCTGCCCCCTGCCCTGCTCTCCAAACCTCCTCCCCCTTCCCGCCCCCCACCCGCCAGCACAGTCACTTGTAAATCACACTGAATTTGTGCACTTCCTGCAAGTCTTCCCCGCAGGCAGCATATTCTCTGCTACAAGCAGGAACTGTGCCTTAATAATCTCTATGATCCCCAAAGCCAGATACTATGCCAGTCATACAGTAAACGCTCAATAAATGTTTGTTAAAGAAATCATCCTAAAAGGAACTAGTACGGTATTACTTACATAGGTTCTGTGGACATAACTATCTTCCCTATCTCTCAAAATAGTAGTAAAATGAAACAAGTATCTATTGAGCACCTAATATACGGAAGACACTCAGGAATCCCTCCAGAAAAGCTCTATAACCTTTGATCAGCATACACCTTAACAGACACTTGCTGCTACAAAACTGTGAATTAAACCCTACAAGCGAGACAAACAACGGAGGTAGTGGTGGAAAGGTGAAGGATGCTTTACGGGGAATTGGAAGCCTGTCAGGCTTTACCCTACCTGGTGATTCTGCCAGGGCTGTCCCCAGAGACATGGTCGCCCTTCACATACTTCACAAAGATGGAGCAGGATGAAGAAGAAAGTCTTATTTCAATGCCACTGATCTCTCAGGATTAAGACTTCTTCCAATCACCAGAAATTTGGGTACCTGGGACCTCGATGGTAGCTCTGGGCTCTATCCCTTAAATGCACAACAGCTTCTGGGTTTTCAAGCTACTCAAGGTGCTCTCTTACAAACCAAGCAGAGGTCTGGACAGTCGGAGTCACTAAAGACCTCATCGGCGGCTTTTCTCCCTGTCTGGGTTGTTAACCACAGCGCCCTGGCCACACTCCAGTCTGGATAATTACACTGGGGCGAACAGATTTCACCCTCCAGCTCCAGCTAAATAAAGTATTCCTTCGGCCCAGCTGCCGTTACCTTTGTTATGCTGCTGTGGGCTATTAAAGTGCTCTTCTGTACTTAGGATGGCTGTGTTTGTGCAAAATCAATACCCTTGGTATAACTTTCCTACACCGACAAGAGTATATTCCAAAATATCACCGGCTAAGTTAGTTGTTTTGACATGTTTTTATACACGGCCAGAAACAATTAGAAAAGTCGTCATTTCTCCTCCATTTCCCCAACTTTTGCTATTCGTGCAGATACAGACTGAAATATTTGCAGCATCACATAAAGGATGCGGCAGGTGCATACTCCACAAAATACACACTAAGTGTCTACCACGTGGCAGGCTCCGTTGCGGGTACTGTTGTAAGGGTCATGGGTTATGTTCTCAGCATAAACTTGAAATTTTTCCAAAGGGAATAATTCAATTTAAATCTTCCTCTGCTGCTACGTTTCTGAGAATCTGACTACATCAGCTTTACTTAAAATCTATCAACACACAGATCTCCCAATCAAATACTATTTCCGTCTACTCTTTAAAAAAAAAAAAAAAAAGAATCTACAGGACCTTAAACTCAATGTGTATGTGGGTGGGTGTGGAAGTATATGTGTGTCTAAGAGTGAGAAAATATGCTTTCTTGGCCAGCCTGGAGGGCAGCAAATGAGATGCTGCTTGGATAAATATTTATTTGTTTGCTTGTTTAGCAATCATCCTATTTGTGTGGGTGAGAGTTTTCCAGGTTATAATAGCAGAAGCTGACATAAGGGAATGGAAAACGCAAATATCTCTTGTTTAAACCTTCTCTTTACTGTATGAAAAAAATACAAATCAGGCCCTTTGGTGCTCTATCGTTAGGATGAAAACCATGAAAAGGAAAAGAATGCAAACACATACGCATACACATATTCTCTTGAACATGAAGAGAGGAGAGCGAAGTTAATTAAATTTCAAGATTCCAGTGGAATAAATTAAATGTATGAACTACAGGATATTAACATCATGCCACGCAAAGAGAAATGGTTCTGAATTTTTAAAAATAATAATAACCTTAAAATTCAGATTAATCCTAGGGGATCCAAAGCAAGCACTTGTCCTGAACAAACTACAACCAGACTGTGAAAAATGATTTTAAAAATCAGTGACGTTCACTTGAAATCTGCGAAATTATTATGCTTGCTTGGAAATCCTTCTAGCTAGAACAAGTTAATAGCAGACTTCTAAAACTAGGTTAAACATGCTGTAAATCAATTTATTTCCCCTACAAATCTGCTACAGTGCATGCTTTTCCAGTGAAAATGGCTCTGCAGTGGTACTTAATACTGTCACTACAACTGTTTCTCCAACCAGTCCAATCCAAGTTTCTCTTCCAGTTAAGGTGCATTAAAGTTCAATGACTACCTTTGTCATAAATAATAAATAACAGAATACAGATTCTTTAAAATAGCATAAGGAACCTCAAAATGTATCACACATGCAATACATTGCCTAAGTTTAGAAAAAAAGCCTTAATGATGCACATGTGATCCAAGTTCGCCATCCAGTACTCCATTCATTATCATTTCAGAGTTCAGAAGCAATCGGCACACTATTGCCATCTCTCACAGATAGGTGAGTTGTCCTCCACAAGCGGGCTTCAGATAATACCTTTGGCAAGACAGCTTTGACAAAAGACTGAAACGAAGACTATGCAGGTACACAGTCTGTCCCATGTACTCTATTTCTTTTTAATTTTATTTTATGTTGGTGCATAGGTGATTAACGATGTTTGTTAGTTTCAGGTGTACAGCAAAGTGATTCAGTATACCTATACATGTATCTATTCTTTTTCAAATTCTTTTCTTATTTAGGTTATTACCAAATATTGAGCAGCGTTCCCTGTGCTATACAGTAGGTCCTTGTTGGTTATCTGCTTTAAATATAGCAGTGTGTACATGTCAATCCGAAACTCCCAATCTATCCACCCTGCCACCCTTCACCCCTGGTAACCATAAATTCGTTCTCTGTGAGTCTGTTTCTGTTTTGTAAATAAGTTCGTTTGTATCTTTTTTTTTTTGAGCCCAGATCACTAGATCAACAACAGTACGTCTATCACGTTACAGACAGACCACAACACGTGATTAATTAGCTGTAATGGTTAAACTCTTGCAGGTATACAAGCTGACCAACACAATCCTCAATCTCATCCCCGTTTAAAATTCATTTAGAGAATAATAGATCATTAAAGGTGGTCCAAAGATGTAAACAATTACCAAAGCAAGGGACTGGGCTTCCCCAGTTCGACGAAAGAGGTGGAAAGTCACAGGACTTTCCGCGACTGAGGGCTGAATACACAATGCATCTAAAACCATAATGTAGCCTGGTGTCAACACTGAATTTTGACTCCAAATATTACTGTATTTTCTAAGTATCTTTATTAGGATAAAAATCTTGGTTACAATTCTGTGTAAAGAACAAAGAAAGAATAATTTGAGTGAGGAAACAGGAGAAAATTTTTCAAGTGTGACCCAAGGCAAGACATCCTGGAGAATGACTCTGTAACCAGGCTCAAATCACAACACCTAACTGTGCCTCAGTGTCCCTTAAAACTAAAGGGTTAGGCCAAAGCATCAGTCTCTAACTCCCTCCTGGCAGTAAAATCCAGTCACCTATTTAGGTATCACAGAGAACTCAAGTTTTTGTAAAATCCTAAGAGCATCTAACGGCAGCAGAAAATGTGCTTACGATGCTTAATGACTATGAAGGGAAGAATGAGAAGGGTCTAAAACAATCCTCCCAGTCTTGCATTTTCAGTTTATACTAGGCTTAAGAGGGCAACTGAAATTAGATGCTTCATCTCATCCCACAATACCAATATAATTCTTATTATAATAACAATTTTAAATGTACATTTTAAAAACATCCCCAAAAGGGAAACCACTTCACCTTCCTCAAATGAAAGTTAGTAGATCTGTCTCATTTGGAGGGTTGCGATGCTTGAGTTACAGTTATGAGTGTCAGGATGTGGAAGCAGCTGTCACTGCTTTGTTTTTTCAATTCACAGTAGGTGGTTGCCAAGCAACAAAATACTATTGTCTGTTTCCATGATCTATTGGCCAATTTTACTGGTGATAATGCTTTCCACAGTTTAAAACAGGGCCACCATTTGGACAAGGAGAAATGAGAAAAAATTCTAAGGATGACAATAACATATATATAACTAAACACACTGAATGCACCCCCAAATTATGTGTATAAATATATAGCTGTGTGCTGATATACATACATACATTTTGCGTGTGTGTGTGTGTGTGTGTGACTATATACATTTTTGTTCTACCTACCTCCAACCCATCTCAATTTGATAGACCAAAAACTAGAATCTAAATCCCTGAGGGCAAATCAAAGCATGACCTGGAGATATGAAAACAAGTAAGAATTATTTTCTCAACAATAGCAATAATTACCAATTTGCCAGATGTATCAAATTCTGTCCTTTGAATACAAAGTTCTTCAGTCAGAAAAGCAATTCTACTTATATAAAAAATAATAAATGGAAAGCCTTTACCATCTACTTTGGAATCATCAAACATATTTAATATGTCGTTTTACTTCAAATCATCTGCTACCACTGCGTACAAGGATAATAATTCAAGTGGGAATATTCTGCTTTTCTTTACACCCAAGAATCTTAACATATATTCACTTTTTAATAATTGAACTGTGCTCCCTGGAATAGCCTCATGTGATTCCCCACTTTGTTTTGATATTGGTCCCTAGGGAATAACAGTCATGCTATGTTACTCTTGCATATTTCACTAGCTTACAAATAAAATAGTGTACTCACTATAAAGTTGTCAACATTAGCTTGCATCAGTTGCTGTTTGTTTTCCACTGACAAGGCTTCTAAAGATAAGAATTACAATATTCTTAGATGTACAGACACGACATCAAAACAGCCTGAAGGAATTAAAGCTGGAAAGTGCTAGAGGCAATCATGCTTTGAAATGAAGAGAAATCAGTGTCACTTACGCACACACATATATTTCTGCAAAGACCCTAAATAATGCCAGAACAGTCTTTGATTTTATGCAATGCTCATCCTTCACAATACTCCAAAGCACTTGAACTATTTAGTGCATCCCTCTAAAGGAGCCTTTGAAATTCACTTTTTGAAATTCATTACCACTTGCAAATCGATATATCGCAAGAAACTGGAATAAGCAAAACCCATTACGTGGATTGACATTATTACTATAAAATATATCAAAAGGGCAACGTTAGCAGGACAGAAACAAAGTGTGTTAAATAATGAACTGAATACTAGTCAAAATTACTTTTCCGGACAGAGCCATCTTCAGCAAAACGCTCCCGGGAGCGCCCATCCGGGTTTCTCCTTCACGTCTCACCCCACACATGACCCACTTCTTCTCCCTCAGCTTCTCAAGGTTGCTCACCTGTGTCCGGCCCCCACCAAGAAACATTTCCTTCTCACTTTCTCCACCCTCCTCATAACCATTAGGCACCCATTACTTTCTCAAAACTACCGGACTCAAAAGCTGCAGCCCAGTTTTGCCACGAACCTCCCCATAAGCACTTGTTTCCCTCATCCTTCTAGATCTGCTTTAAAAATCGCCACCACCGAGCAAATACAATATTAATAAAAATAAGGTTACAAGCCAGTTTTTTTCTTTTAATGTCACAGCAGCAAAACGTTGAGAAAAAAACAGAAAAGGAGAAAAGCAGGAGCGCATTTGGAGGAAGGCGGGTGAGAGCGTAGTTATACACAATGGGACGAGAGGATCCAACCGAGCCCCGCTTCCCCACCTGTCGACCCCAACTTCCCCCATGTGCGGCGCCGCGGGATGACAACCACAACACTCCAAACCACCCCCCACCCCGGAAAGGAGGCGGGGTTACGCCTTCAGCCAATCAGGACCCGCAAGCCCCAGGTGTCCAACCTATGGGGTGGCCGTGGCAGTGCAGGGGGAGGACGTGGGGTGGGTCGGGGGAGGGGCGGCGTCCGTGGGGAGGCGCGCACGTGTGGAGTCCGGAGAAGAGGGGAGGCGGCAGGCGTCCGGCTACCGAGGCGTAGGCTCTGCACCCTGGCAGCCGCCGAGTCCTGCTGCCCGATGCCTCTCTTGCCTCGGGCTGGACCGGGCCTCCCGCCGAGGAAAACCAGTCCACTGTGTCTGAGTTCCCCGAGTAAGGGGACAGTCACAAATAACAACAATAGTACCTAGTTCAGACAAGGCGGGGAGGAAAGTTTCCGGCCCGCCACCCAGAGGAGTCCGCCACGGCTGGGAGAATGGATGCAGGGCGGGAGGGTGACGAACCGGGAAGAAGAGAGCAGTGGGAGGATTGCGCGAGCAGGACGCGGACCCGGGTGCGGTTCAGGGGGCGGCGGGCAGCGGGGTGCGCTGTCCAAGGTGCATCCGGGAGGTGGGAGGCGCGCGGCGGGGCGCGGAGCCCGCAGCCAACACTAGCTGGCGGCGCTGGGGAGAACTGAGAATAGCTGTCTGGGGCGCCAGGCGCCCTCAGGCTCGTAAAAGTCACCCGGCTGGAGCTGAGGTAGGGAGGGGGAAGGGCGCGGGGGGGCTGCGGTGAAGCCCCCACGCTCCCCTGCCCCCCCTCCCTACCGGCCTCACCTCTAGCTTCCATTCCCCTCCCCCCGAGCCCACTCCCCTCCGAGCCTCTGTCCTGGTGCCGCGGCGGCGGTGGGACCGCGGAACCCTCGCTCCGACCCGGACGCCCCGGGGATGCTGCGGGCCCCGGAGCAGCTTACCTGGGGCTGCGGTACCGGTAGCGAAGGCAGCCAGCGCGCGGACTCGGGCGCGGCGCGCGGCTCCTCCTCGCCCTCGGCGTCCTCCTTCTCCGCTTCTCCCCGGACTCGGTCCAGGGCCACGGAGCTCTGAGACCGCGCCGGGCTGCAGCTACCTTTCCCACCGCCGCCTCGGCCGCGCTACCGCAGACAGAGGACGCCCAGTGGCGGCTGGAAGCCTGTGTGAGTAGCGGCGCCGGAGAGAGTGGGATCTGCTGAGAGGCGCTGGAGACTCCGCGGGCTCAGGGCGCGCGGGCCGTGCGCACGCGCGCCGGCGAGTGTAAGTGTGTGTGTGTGAGCGAGCGTGCGCGCGCGCGCCCACGGGAAGGGGGAGTCGCGAGGGGAAAGGGGGAGAGGCCGAGAGACACTCGCAGGGACCGAGGCGAAATTCTTCGCCCTCGGAAATCCGTAAACCAGGGAAAAGAGGATCGAACGTGCGTGTGGCCCGGGGGAGCCGCCCGCGGGGCGGTGGCAGAGGAGGAGGGGAAGGCAGCGCGGCGCGCGCGGGCTCCAAATCCGAGCTGGGCTGGGCCGAGCGGAACGCGCAGCCACCGATGCAGCAGAGGCGGCGCCCGCAGCCCACTGTCGCGCTGCTCCCTCTAGCGAGGGGCCGGGCCGCTCGCTCCCGCCACCGCCGCTGTCGGGACTTCTCGGCTGGGCGCGTGGGGACGGGGATCGAGCCCCCACCGTGGCCACCGCAGCCTTGGAGGCGCTTGGCCCGCTGAGGGGCCGAGCGGGGAACCCGGCGCACATGGCCGATTACCGGCTGGAGCCGGCGCGTGCAAGAGCTGCGGGCGTGGAGTGGGCGGTGGAACCCGGCGGAGCGCGGCCTGCCGCCTAGACTGGGTAGAGGAAGCCGGGCGGGGGAGCGAGGGTGAGGTCGGTCAAGGGTGCGGTCAGCAGGCACATTCGAGGGTTGTGAGGGCTTCCACTCCGGGCGGAATGTTGCCATTTTTCCTCCTCGGAGGCCACTTTTCCTCGAAGTTATCCACTTCCCAGGTAAAAGTGCCGGCTTCCTCTTTGTTCGGATTCAGCTAACTGTGCAGGCATCCGACTTCCTTGAAGTCCGGCTTCTCCAAGAACCGGCCAGCCTGGCGCCGCTCTTGGCCCTTTAAACCTCTGCTCTCTCATTCAGCCAAGCTACATTGTATACCATAGAAATAAAAATTTCAGGCACATTTACGTGCCCTTTCTCCTAAAAGACTTATTGTCCTAGCGGTATTCTTTTCCATGCTTGTTTTAAATTCTGAATGCACTTTTATTCCCTCAAGAATTTCTTAAAGGGTCATAAGGTCTGGTTGATACTTGAAATACCCTTCCTGGCAAGAATCCTCGGGCAGGGGTGGGGGCAGGGTTTGTGTTTCGTACACTTTTGCATGCCCTCCAGTACTGAGCCCAGTACCGTGTACTTTGTGTGTTCTCTATAAATGTTGAATGAATGACATTGTTTTCTAGCTTCACATGTCCTGAAGGCGAAGACTTGGATGCTGGGAAAGTCATTACCACCCCACCAGACTTGCTTGATTTTAACTTATACCATTTCCCTGTGTGTGACGATTTTCCCCTTTGTCGGCCAGAGCCCCAGTGCAAAGAATGACGGCAGAGAGTACTGACCCATTGTGCAGTCTCACCAGGGTGCTGGCAGAGATCACTCTGCAGGGAACCCGATGGAGCACCTGGGTGTGAGAAGGCTAAAGCGTGCTTCATTTCAGTCCTGGGGGAATCCAGTCTCTCAACATGAAAGTCACATTTCATTAGCAGTTTATAATGTCTCTTCTAGAGTAGAAGGGCAGGAAAAGAGGTTTAAGAGAAATGCACGTTTCTAATAGCTTGTCGGGTACAAGATTTTCTCTTGTAAAGAGCATTACTTAATGGCTACTTGCCAATACATGCAGGGTCACCCCAGACGACTAATTCTGCTGTAGCACCAAGCCCACATCCTTCAACCTTGGTATTTCTACAGTCATCCTCTTAGAAGCAAAAGTCCTCGATTTTACATTCCATGCTAAATTTCAGTTCCTTTGAACTCAGGCTCTTCTATGAGCTGCTTCTCTCTCCACTCATGATATCACAGCTTTGAAATAGAACTGAAATAAAGTGAAAATTAAAATGGATTTATTTGGGTGCTGTCGTCTGTTCTCTAGTGGGAGTCCCTTTAAATGATTCCTCTTCTGTCACTCAATTTACAATCTTCTTAGAAGCCACTTGTTGTGATATGGAATTCACGTGCTTTTTTGTTAGGTTGAAAGCTTAGATATTTTAAATTTTTACTTGAAAGGAAGCTCTAGAACTTGCAGAAGGAGCAGAAAAACTCTGATACCCAAAATGGGCTCTTGACAGCCAACCTTTAAAATGGCTATTAGAGTCTTCCAAAATAATTTTAAATAATTTTGTTTTGCTTAAAAAGTTGCCTTTATGGTTTCATTCAACAGCTTCCCAAGTGCTTACTTGCTTGGTGGGATGGAAGAATGGAACAAAGCCATAACTTCTCTGATGAGCACCAAAGGGATTAGACTTGTGTTTGTAAAAACAAATACATTTAGAAGAAGCCAACATTTAAAAATAAGAAGGTAGGCTTGGAGCAATCTTAATGTATGTTAATTTAAAAGATAAACCATAGAAAGAAAGACTAACGACGTAAGAGAGAAAGTGTTTCTGACCCACTTAAAAGTTTAGAGGACTAGCTACGATTAAAATGCTATAAACCATAGCTCTTCATGCTAGCTAAACACTAAATAATAATAAAACGTTCTACCGAGAAATTCATTTTCATATGTTATTATCAGTTGAACTGAGAATTAATAGCATAATTATAAAGGTTCGATTTTTCTTCCTAAAAAGGGAATGCTCCTTAACATAACTGCTTTTTTCAATTTGCAGCAGTGCAATGAACTAGTCAAACATTAACTTCCTTAAAAATACTGGATTGGGAAAGGGTGGGGTGTGTAGAGAAACACTTCACACTGATTTGACCACAATGAACTAATCTGCCCCTCTGAAGTTATAACAAAAGCTTTCTGCCTCTGAAGACTGGTAAATTTAGGCTGTGAGATGTACCGTGAATTCCAAAGTCAACTGCTCATGCTGGGAGCAGATTGCTCCAAATTCTCTCAAGTGAGAAGCCAGGGACCGTTAGCTGAAATGCTGCTGTTGCGTTTAGTGGTTGTGAGCACGCATAAGGATACAGGTAATTTCCCCCATAATTAGGTCACAGATCACTTAGTGCATTAGAGTTTTAAATGATTAAAAAAAGCACCTTGACTTGCACCTGGACCCAAATGCCAGCTCAGTACAGAGTGTAGCATGGGAACAAGAAGAAGTTTCAAGTTATCCTGTTTCTCTTCATGGTCTTATACATTGTTTTATTCCGGATATTACTTAGGGCAATTTAATTCTAACTGGAGATCAGGCATGTTTGGGGAAGTCAAAAATCAGAGGAAAAAGGTTATAGTGTATTCCAAGCAAATGTAGGTGGGCTTCCAGAGTTATCAGTGCTGACATTCCGGAGACAGGCGAAAATATTAAAGACCACAGGTTCTTAATAGTTTATGGAATGATGGATTTCCTGGAAGGTGAAGAAAGCTCTAGATCCTCTCCTCTGGAAAGTGAGCATCTGAACACAAAAAAAATTTGAATAAAATTTCAGGAAGTTAAGGGAACACCCTCTGAAGCTCAGGTTAAGAACCCCTGTCTAACATAGATCCTTTGCACATTGATATTTATGGCTAAAGGGAAATGAATTGGTAGATATACTACTATCCTTACTTCTGTTTTTAATCCAATAAGTTATTTGGTTGTCAATACCGAGAAGATGCATAAGCAAATCAGTAAACCCCACAAGTATTTATTGAGTACCTACTTCATAATCAGTACCATTCCTAATGCCATGATTGTTAACAAATAAAGTATAAAATGCAATCTATCTCTGCCTTTAAGGAGCCTACAATCTAGCTATCATTATTCTTGGGAACAAAAAAGTGAACATAAGCATAATTTATCACTTGACCAGGTACAAAAAACTTCAACTTGAATTACCAATGTGACTTAACGAGCCATTTGTTAAGTAAATAAACCATTCCATTGAAAATTGATTAGTGGCCAAGGTATATATGCATATTTTCATATTCATATTCCCTAGTAGTAATAAATTACCACACGATGTATAAGGTAAAAAGCTAGTCTGTTGCTGAATTCTGAATTTTAGATTGGGGATAAGAAGAAAATTACTGACAAGAAAAAATCAGCCATATTGGCAATGGCAGCTGTGGATTAAGTATCCCTGGAGATCCCTGGGCAGAGTGGAGTTGATTAGAATATGCTCATCAATTTTATATAGTTTGTATTTCAACTGATCCACAAATTAGTAGGACCACCCATGTATTTTGAAATTTCTGTATCTACAAAGACCCTTCCGTCTATTCTTGGATAATTTTGGTGTAATATTTTATTATGACTCTCCTTAAAATTTCTTAATTTTTGCCCTCTGTTCTTTTCACTTTTTAACGTTATTTATTTTTGGTTAATAGAACTTTTGAAACTACAACTCCTTCACTCAATTCATGACAGACTTATAAAGAGGAAAAGCAATCATCCAAGGAAACAAGAGATTTTCAGTTAAAGGAAGTGTTACCATGAACTCCTCTCCCACTTATAGGGTGGCATGAACATAAAGCCAGTCACATAATTAGAGCTGTGGAAAGCTCAACCATCCATGTATTGACCACTTACATAGCCTGCCTCTCCAAGGGCCCCAGAGGCTTCATGTGGGGACACCAGGACTACCAGTCACATCTTTTTACTTCTCCAGAGGCTGACTTAGTGTCATATAAAAATGGCACTGGACATCAAGTTGTAAGATCTGAGTTCAATCCAGCCTGGCAAACAAGTTGCTATGAGACCTTGGGCAAGTCACTTTCTGAGCTTCAGTTGATTCTCCTGTGTAATGTGGACAATAATAACTACCTCATTGATTAAGAAAATTACAACGTGAGAAAGGGCTTCAAACGTTGTGGGAGCTAAGTAAGTCTACGCAATCTTGGATTTAAATCAAGTGTGTGGCAGAAAATTGGAACACGTCCACGAATGGGAAGCTCCTGTAGAAATGCTGGAGCCTTTGTTAGACTATAACTTAAAGAACATTGAACTGATTTGATGATTTCTTGGAGTCCCTTCCAAGGATATTTTAAGAAAGCCACAGACAACCAGAAGTTGGCAGAAACAGACACATGCAGGAACTTGTGGGTTCCATAATTCTAGAGGTGTTGTAATTCTGTAAATTCTGCTGCTGTCGCAAAACCCAAGCTTTTGTGTTCATTTGTTTTTAATTAGTCTCTGTTTTTCCTGTCACACAGATCCTGCTTCCCCAACGGTGTTTTGAGCTGCTAACTTAGCTATAGGAACATTTATTTTACAGATTAAGACCAACTGTAAACTTTATTTTTTTTAAACAAAAATAATTCACTGTTTATTCCTCCTTAATTGTGAAAGCAGTGTGTGTACTCCTTGGGGGAAAACAAGCAATACAGAAATGTATAAAGAAGAAAAAAAATGCTGTAACATCACCTCTCAGGGACGAACCAACATTCCTACTTTGGCGTATACCTTTCCAGACATCTTCTTTGCATCAGTTTATTGTTTTAAAATGTCATCCAAGTCAACGTATCAGCCATTTAAATATATACTAGCATGTTATGGGCAGAAGACCTAAATAGACATTTCGCCAAAGAAGATATACAGATTGCCAACAAACACATGAAAGAATGCTCAACATCATTAATCATTAGAGAAATGCAAATCAAAACTACAATGAGATATCAGCTCACACCAGTCAGAATGGCCATCATCAAAAAATCTAGAAACAATAAATGCTGGAGAGGGTGTGGAGAAAAGGGAACACTCTTGCACTGCTGGTGGGAATGTGAATTGGTTCAGCCACTATGGAGAACAGTATGGAGGTTCCTTAAAAAACTACAAATAGAATTACCATGTGACCCAGCAATCCCACTACTGGGCATATACCCTGAGAAAACCAAAATTCAAAAAGAGTCACGTACCAAAATGTTCATTGCAGCTCTATTTACAATAGCCCGGAGATGGAAACAACCTAAGCGCCCATCATCGGATGAATGGATAAAGAAGATGTGGCACATATATACAATGGAATATTACTCAGCCTTAAAAAGAAACGAAATTGAGCTATTTGTAATGAGATGGATAGACCTAGAGTCTGTCATACAGAGTGAAGTAAGTCAGAAAGAAAAAGACAAATACCGTATGCTAACACATATATATGGAATTTAAGGGGAAAAAATGTCATGAAGAACCTAGGGGTAAGACAGGAATAAAGACGCAGACCTACTGGAGAAGGGACTTGAGGATATGGGGAGGGGGAAGGGTGAGCTTTGACAGGGCGAGAGAGAGTCATGGACATATAAACACTAACAAACGTAGTAAGGTAGATAGCTGGGGGGAAGCAGCCGCAAGGCACAGGGATATTAGCTCGGTGCTTTGTGACAGCCTGGAGGGGTGGGATAGGGAGAGTGGGAGGGAGGGATACGCAAGAGGGAAGACATATGGGAACATGTGTATATGTATAACTGATTCACTTTGTTATAAAGCAGAAACTAACACACCATTGTAAAGCAATTATACCCCTATAAAGATGTTAAAAAGAAAAAATATATATATACTAGCATTTTAGCAAAAACAGTTAAACTCTTTCACAAAAAGATTCAAAAGTGGTTTTGGGTTTTTTTTCCTTTCATACTCTTCCTTTTCAGGATTCTTTGCTCAGCGAGTCCTTTAAACAGGATTTTACCAAGTCATCCTTGAAACCTTCCCTTTTTACTTCCCCACTTCTAACAGTGAGTACTTCTTAATGACCCTTTAAAAACTTAATCTCACCTTGAGCTGCCTCGTTCTGGAGTCACAAGCCCTGCTCCTTGGCCTCTAGCCATTCTCTGGATGCTTTGCATTACTTAACCTCCACCCCCAAGATGAGGTCCGGCTCTGACCTTGGATCTGGTACTGAATTCCCTGATGGAGCAGGAAAGATTCTTGATTTCAATAAGTAACCAGAATGTTCACTGGAGTGACCATCTACCGGTTATACAGAAGGTTGGCCTGGAGGTGAATTATTTGCGTTCATGTTTTGTGTCAATTGCTGCAGGCAAAATTTGGGAAGTGTTTTATTTTGTTTTAAGAGGCTATAAACAGTCCTTCAAGACGAAAATGCTGACTATAATTCCGAATCCCCCGCTTTTGCAATTGAGCATGCTATTTCACCCAGGAAGCTATAATTATTAATGGAACATAATAACAATGTTTATAATTTTGTTGATTTGTTAGTTGTACAGAGCACAAGTTCCCAGAGTAAAACAACCCCAATCCAGGCTATCCCATTCTGCAAATCCAGGAGACCAGGACCTCTGGCATCACTCTTAAAATGAAAGCTAAAGAATTGACAGTAGGAAGGAAGGAAACAAAGAAAACAAGGTGAGATTATTTATCTATAGGAGTTCTCTGAAGAATATACACCCTACCTTGTGAATTATGAAAGTTTTAAGGAAATAAGTTACCACCTTGTATGTGCAACTAATCTAAGAAAAGAATGAGATAATAAAATGCAACATATGAGACAAGCTGTAATCTTGGAAATTGTATACATGGCATAGCAATATGCATTAAAAAGTTTTAGAGAATTGATAGCATGTCTCTAGCATTCATCAGAGAGAGCCATCATGTTTAGCAAATCAGAGAATTTCAGCAACTAAAAAGGGATACTTTTGTTGCACAGGGTCATTTATCTTGATTCTTTCCTGTCCTAGATGCTGCAAGTTTATGTCTATGGGTCCACCTTGGGCTAAGAAGTGGCCTTGGGCAGGAAGAGGTACCAAGTTTATAGCATGGAATCTGAAAGGTGAGGTGAAAGAAGAAAGTCTGAAACGGAGACAGGACGAGGCCACTGCTCCACAACCAAGTCCATGAGAGTAGAGTAGCCATGGAATGCCCCTCATATGTGGTGCTTGGCTTGGCTGAAGCTCAAAGAGATGGATGTGTTCTGCTTTTATTTCTTTTGACCCCATTATCAAAAGTCAGCCTTTATTTCAATTAATATAATAAGGCCATATTTGACCAGAATAATTAAGAAAAAATAAGTACCAAAATATTTTTAAATTTTAATTACTTTGTGGCAGTTCTGCTAAAATATAGTATGTTGTATATCCTTTAATCGTCACAAATTAAAATCACTGGAATGAATATAATATTTAATAGTAAATAGAGAGCATAGAAAAGTAAAAATATTATGGGATTTAAGATCAGATTGAGCTAAATTTAAATCATGGGTCTGTCACTCTCTGGGTGAACATGGGTAAGTTTCTCTTTTTTGTTTTAGAGATCAGTAAAGTTAACTTTTAAAAAACTTGAAGTGTAGTTGATTTACAATGTTGTGTTACTTTCAAGTGTACAGCAAAGTGATTCAGATATATATACATATACACACACACACATATATAGATATATCTCTATATCTATATCTATATATATATATATTCTACCTCTCTGGAGAACCTGGACTAATACACCATCCTCCACCAACAAATGGACCTTTGAGTGCACATGTCTGCTTTCTCTGTATACCTTCAAGGTGTCAGCCATCTCTTCTTGTTTCTTCAGTGTGACTGACTGTAGATTCTTCTCTGCTCAAAACAGAACTCCATTGCATAGACTTGGGGACACCTAGTTTTCACTACAAACGGTCTCTTTTTACTTATTTCCCATGTCTAGGCTTTGTTCTGAATACATAAAGTATTGATATCTTAAAAAAAAATGCCCAGCAGAAAAGGCATGCATCTGCCTACCCTCCTTCATGTTCAACTCCCCACCCCTCATATCATACCACATGTTCACCCTTGTAAACCAGTTTCTTGTGATTTCAGCTAGCATGAATCATTTGCCCAGGACCAGACCACTTACCAATTTTTTGCAACTGCAAAACTGGGGACCAAGCCTCACACCATGAAGATTTCATTAAGGGTTACATCCTGTGTGACCCAGCCTGAACATTCAGTGATTTTCATATCATAACAATCACAAGTTTTTGGAAATACATGAACTCAAGTTCTTTTCCATATTTAAGACAGTCCAAGGGTCAAGTTTTCAAATGTAAAGATCCAGTCTGTATATTTATATTTCTTAATCTGTGATGTATAAGGGATTTAATCAAAGTATAAAGAAGAGTTTCCAGACAAAGAAAGTGATTGCATCCAAATTGAGGTAAGAAAGATGATGGGATTGTCCTCTCTGAAGATCTTTATAAATAGGTCTAAATAAAAGTATTTACACATAGTATTTCCTAAAGGCAGACATTGATAATCAATCAAGCACTCTTCTAGTCAGATGATTCTCTGATACTGTAACTTTCTATTCTCTGAATAGAAAATTCAGAGTAGGATAATATATTTTGATAGTTTTATTCCATTACAATTATAGAAGGAAAAATGAAAAGAAATGGAAGTTGGCCTTTAGCAGCTGTTTTAATGAGACAATCTTCATTTCAGATTTCTAGAAGGGAGACAATAGTCTGGGAGAGAAAAACAAGATTTTGTTCTTATCGTGGTAAAAGATATTTTGTTAAAGATCTTGTTCTTATTGTGTGCATGTGCGTGTCTGAGAGAGAGAGAGAGAGAGAGGGAGGGAGAGAGATCTAAGCTACCTGCTATGGACTGAATGTGTCCCCCCAAAATTCATTATGTGGAAGACTGATCCCCAGTGATGGTATTGGTATTAGGCGGTGGGGCCTTTGGAGGTAATTAGGTCATGAGGGTGGAGCCCTCATGAATGGGATCAGTGGCCTTACAAGCCTTACAAGAAGCGACATGAGAGCTTGCTCTCTACCATGTGAGCATAAGACAAGAAGATGGCCATCTGCAAGAGAGTCTTCACCAGACCCTGGATCTGCCAACACCTTGATCTTGGACTTCCCAGCCTTCAGAACTGTGAGAGATACCAGTCTGGTGTTTAAGCTAGCCAGTCTGTGGTATTCTGTTATATGAGCCTCAACTAAGGCATTACCCCAAGTTATTGTAGTAGTTGTTGTCTTTTACCCTAACTTTGGCAAAGGGGCCATGTAGTAATCTGTTCTTGGACTAGAAGACTATTAGAATTTCCAGGAAATCAGTAAAGTTTTGCTAACAACCATGCATAATTGTGTGATTGTGTATGTGTTTTACTCATATAGGCTTCTCATTAATTAGACAGTTAACTAGAATCTTATTTCATTCTTAAAAAGTAAATGTCAATTATGACTTTGTATTTGGCTTATATTTCTTTTTTTTGTTTGTTTTTGTTTTTGTTTTGTGGTATGCGGGCCTCTCACTGTTGTGGCCTCTCCCGCCGTGGAGCACAGGCCCGGAACGCACAGGCCCAGCGGCCACGGCCCACGGGCCCAGCCGCTCCGCAGCACGCGGGATCCTCCCGGACTGGGGCACGAACCCATGCCCCCTGCATTGGCATGCGGACTCCCAACCACTGCGCCACCAGGGAAGCCCTGGCTTATATTTCTTTAAAGCTATTTTCACTCTCTTTTTAGATTTCATGTTACACGTGATTACCTGTAACTAATGAAAATAAAATAAATGCTTTAAACTTTTTAGTGAATCTCACATCGGGTCTCCTTTTTTTTTTTTTTTTTTTTGAGCATTCTAACAATCTCATGAAAGAAATATATCCTATACCTATGCAGAAACACAATCCACAATTAAATCTTCACAGTGACAGTGACTTCCCTGCTGGCACAGTTGTTAACAATCTGCCTGCCAACGCAGGGGAAACAGGTTCGAGCTCTGGTCTGGGAAGATCCCACATGCTGTGGAGCAACTAAGCCTGTGTGCCACAACTACTAAGCCCGTGTGCCACAACTACTGTAGCCTGCATGCCTAGAGCCCGTGCTCCGCAACAAGAGAAGCCAATGCAACAAGAAGCCCACGCACCGCAACAAAGGGTAGCCCCCGCTCGCTGCAACTAGAGAAAGCCCACGCTCAGCAACGAAGACCCAACGCAGCCAAAAATAAAATAAATATTAAAAAAAAGTACTTCACAGTGACATTCCTTAAGAAGACAGTGTTTGCTCAAGCAACCATTTCACGAAATTCTTCTAATAACTGCATTACTCTGGAAACCAATGGCATTGACTTGTAAATTCTACAAATGGAATAAGATGAGAGTAAGGGCACAATGCATCCAAATTCAGGCTTCACAGTGCTTTATTTTAGACTGTTGACTTATGTGACATGAAGATGGAAAACACATCTTAGAGTCAGAAGACTGGGTTCAAGCCATGGGTCTCCCAATTACTGTCTTACTTTCAGTAAATTATTTTACCAACGCCTGCCCAACTTTTTCATCTGTAAATTAGAGATAATGGTGATGCCCATCTCACAAAATTATTATGAAGATTAGATTGTTCACATAAAAATTTTGTAAAATCTAAGGCATTATATAGATGCTAAAATATCTGGAGGGTATTACTACAATTGTTACTATTTAAAAATATTAATAATTTCAAAACTATAGGATCGCAGTCAATCATGAGGTGAACTACTTGGCATAGTTTCTAGAGCAAAATAAAGAACATGCTTGTTGTTCACTTCATGCCAATAGCAATGTTTCCCCCATCAAGGACACAGCATAGTATAAAGCATATAGTAAGGTGTTCAGTACATTTTGCTGGACTTAATTGCCCCACATTATTTATTCCCTTCTGTTTTTTTTAATTGAAGTATAGCTGGTTTACAAAGTTTCGGGTGTACAGCAAAGTGATTCAGTTATACGTACATATATACATATGTATATTCTTTTTCAGATTCTTTTCCATTTTAGTTTATTACAAGATACTGAAAATAGTTCCCTGTGTTATACAGTAGATCCTTGTTGTTTGTCTATTTTGCATATTGTAGTTTGTATCTGTTAATCCCAAGCTCTTAACTTATCCCTCCTCCTATCCTTTCCCCTTAGTAACCATAAGTTTGTTTTTTTTTTATCTCTGTGAGTCTGTTTCTGTTTTGTAAATAAGTTCATTTGTATCATATTTTTATTTTTTTAATAAATTTATTTTTATTTTATTATTTATTTATTTTTTGCTGCATTGGGTCTTCGTTGCTGCGCGCAGGCTTTCTCTAGTTGTGGTGAGCGGGGGCTACTCTTTGTTGTGGTGCACAGGCTTCTCATTGTGGTGGCTTCTCTTGCTGCGGAGCACAGGCTCTAGGCACACAGGCTTCAGTAGTTGTGGTGCGCTGGCTCAGTAGTTGTGGCTCACGGGCTAAGTTGCTCTGCGGCATGTGGGATCTTCCCGGACCAGGGCTCGAACCCATGACCCCTGCATTGGCAGGCTGATTCTTAACCACTGTGCCACCAGGGAAGTCCTGTATCGTATTTTTAGATTCCACATATAAGTGATATCATATGATATTTGTCTTTCTGACTTATTCCCTTCTTTTTACTCAACTTCTTTTCTTTTCAATCCTCCTGTAGCTTTCTTTTTATTTTACATTAGGTTAAAAAAAATATGTATTTTGCATTATTTCACAAGAAGCAAACATCCTAAGGACTATGAAAAATGCCCATAGCACTTTCCATCTAAGAAATTCGTAGGCCTTTTATAAACACATTAATGTCTACCACAATACTGTCTACCTTGAATGTTTTCTCATTGTTTTATCATGCATGTCTGCCTAGTTTAAAACCACAGGGCAGGAACTCTGTCTAATTCTGTTTGTAAATCAGGGAGTGAGCACTGTTGTTCAATACGTGCCAAGAAGCAGCAGCTTGCATGTGAGGTGAATAGGTGGAAATTATTATTTCTGTCTATCGCAAGGTGAAATTAAAATGGGTACTTTACAATTTTCAAAGCATTCTCATATCGATTATCTGGTTTGTCCATCACACCAACACTGCGGGGAAGCTAGACAGGGCAGTTTCACTGACGGCCCTATCTAGGCCCTATCTAGGCTAACTCTTGTTAGCCTCCTTGTATGAAAGCAGAGAGTGAGACTGCAAGGTTAAATGCCCTCGCTAATATCCCTCGGCAAGTCAGCAGCACAGCTAGGGAGGAATCCAAGCCTGCAGAATCTCTGCCCAGGCTCTTCTTAACTGATATCACAGGAACTTCATAGCCATAACCAGGACTGGTCTGTGAACATGTCAGGAAGCATATCTATTTTCTTTCCTTTGGATATGTGCACCAAACTCTGACTGGGGTCCACAGCAAGTGTTTAGTAAATAGTCATTTAATTAATTAATTAATATTATGGATAGCCTATCGGCAGGATTCAAGAAATAATTATTGAATTCACGGCCTGACACCCCTGCCATCTAGCCTGCTGCTCAACCCACGGAAAACCATTATATATTGCGAATTTTCTGTTTCATTTAGCAAAACTTGTGATGCCAGCTTTCAGTCCTACTTTCCAATCATATCTTTCTCCCAACAAGCTGCTATCCCTGATCAGTAGCTCAGGTGCATAGCCATTTCTCTAATAGACTCAACTATAACTTGCAAAACACAGTAGAAGAGCCCTTAAAAGTTTAACTTTTCGTTTCATTAAGAAAATGTGTGATGTGTTTATTGCCAGAATCTTCTGTGTTGTCCGGAAGTCAGGCCCTGATACCAGGACACACGTGCCTTGTGACTGAGAGACTGCTACTAAGGTCCCCTGTTTGTGCTAATGGCATATGAGAATTCTGAGACATTGGTGTGCTTACATTGAGTTTTGAAAAGTGTTGGTCACACAAGCTGGACTGTGCAACAGGGGAGTTGGGAATTGTAGAGAGTAGGGAAGGGGAGGGTATGAGAATGGCTGTGCATTTCTCAGCGGCTGCTTTTCTTAGATGTGGCCAGAAATAGTGAGTAATCCTCTCACCTAGACTAGACTGAGCCGAAGGAACTGCTCGCTCACGTATTAGTTGCTAGAGTGATTTTCAAGACTGAGCCGAAGGAACTGCTCGCTCACGTATTAGTTGCTAGAGTGATTTTCAACGCTTGATAGTGCCAGAATCAAATGACAATGAACATGTTTGAATGTGCACTAGTTTAGGGACAAAATCGACATCCTCCACAGCCTTTATATACATGCATATGCTTTCACTTTGCAGATGCATCTCAGTCTTTTAGTAGCATTTTGCCTAATTAGCTTTTCAAAATGGTTCATCAAGGAAGTCAGTGGTTGAACTTACGGTCTTATTTCTCCAAATCATAATTAATTCTGATTATGAACCAAGAGACTACCAATCCTTTCTCAGCCACGCAGCCTCTGTTAGACGCACATATTGGTAAATTCAGCTAACTTTGTGTCCTCAGTTCAGTTTTTCAATTTCTAGTAAACTGACAAACAAAACATCCATCAAACTATCTCTCTTGGAAGAAAATCTTATGTAAAATGAAGACTGTATAATAGACTGTTGTAATAACATTTTGAGAAATTGGAGAATATACAACCCTGGATTCGTGAGTGCGTCCAATATCAACGTGTGGTAGTTCAATTTTATTATCCCTTCAATAAAACCATCTGAGATTTTCAGTACTTTTCCAACTTTTCATATCAAATGAGAGATCTGAGAGACATGCAGAGAAAAGGACAGAAGGTAGTGGGTCCCAACTCCCTACCCCATGACCCTTGTGTCTTCTTTATGTTTATTTTGCTTAACCTTTAATTTCCATATCCTGATCAGGCATATATTAACTAATATTTCTGAACAGCACAAAATAATATATACACACATACATATTGACACTAGCTAAATTAACAAACCTAAACATCTAAATATCAACCAGTCCTATTTAAAGTAAAACATAGACAAATACTTGTTAGGTGTTACTCAAGTATGGAAGTTAATTTTCATTAATAGGAATCAACCAATGAATGGCTCAGAAACAACATGATGTCTTCCTTTTGGTGTTCTGTTAATTCTACAGTTTATTTCACTGTACTTAATGTTTTGTACAGTGTTATTCTTGTTAAACTTTAAATGCACTAATAGAGGCTTTTAAAAATGATTCTATTTTTATTTCTCTTACGATTATGCTTAAAAAATTATCAACAACGAATTTTTTGTAGTTGTGAATCCAGATTTTCATATATAAAGTTGTTTAAGGGCCCACCTATGTTCTGAGTTAATTTTTAAGCGAGTATTGAGCTATTCCTATTTTTCAGGCACTGTGATAAAATACACCAGTCACTTCCTATAGGGCATGTATTATTATCCTCATTTTTTATAGATGACAAAGTTCTGCTTCAGAAAGTTTAAATAAGTTCCCAAGGTAAGAAAACAAATAAATGCTAGTATCTATCTAAGATTCCAGATCTGTCTTTCTCTAAGGCCTATGCTCTTTTCAGTATATCACGTGGCCTCTCAAATTTTAGAACCATCGAAGTTTATATAGCTATAGCACGCAGACATACACGCAGCACAGCAGGACTCTTTCCTCTTTAAAAATAGTCTTGGCATCCAGAAAACTATTGCGTTGGAAAGACATGAGTGTCAGTAGTGAACTTCTGACAGTTTGGTATATACCTGCCTTGGCTTTAACCTTTACAAAATCTTAAATAGCATTGGACCAACCTTGAGGAATCAACCTTGCTCCTAGTAAATATGATTTGTGAAGGAGACAGTTTCTCATTTTCTGCACTTCTGAACAGTTGTGTCACCAGGTATAAAAACTAACAGTAGATTTAATAAGCTCTTTATTTCAATAAAGAGAGAAACTCTTATTATTCACCAAGAATAGACTGCATTTTGGGGATACTATAATAGATGGTGGAAATAACAATTGAAATTCTGAATACATTAGAACCCCAGCATGCTGCAGACCAATTAAAACTGACAACCAAGTGGAGCAAATACACACAGATAAATATAGAAAATTCAAGTTGTTTTTAGGGTGATTCCCCCCCTTTTCTCTTTACTAGTTGGTACTTTTCTTCCTCCTGAATATTCCAGTTCATTTTGTTCACCTTTGTCTGCTTGGCTTCAGAATTTTTATCAAATCGAATGCCGACAGACATCAAATTTTAATTCGTAGTAGAATACCTTGGCACTTTGATGTATTTAGTGCTCTGATGTTGGGAAACTCTCACTAACTAGAAATACTAGCTTTTGTAGACAGTATATAATTTTCATGATCTTAAACTGAGATGGGCAAAATAGACACTGCACTGAATGTTTCAGCCATGTGTTCACCTCTCTGTATTAAATTAGTATTGGCAGCTAAGTAGGAGATTACAGGGTATGACTGCGTTAACCTTCAATAGTAAATGATGCTTGCTGAATTGCCTCTGTGTGCCTCTAAAGCCCAAGAAGCTTAAAAATATAGGTTGGATGCTAATGATGAGAAAACACAGTAAATTAGCATCCCATAGGTTGGGGGAGGGTTACGACTAAATATATTGCTAATGGAGATTATGGAATTTATTTTTCTGAAGTTTTTAGAAAGTTTTGTGTCAGGCATGACTGACTCTAGGAGATTGTTGATATAACACCATGAACAACAGATACCACTACTTGAGTACCTCTTATGAATCATGCACGGTACTGGATGCTTCTACTATCGAGTTTCATTTTCATAATACTCCTACGGCATAGGCATTGTTATCACAATTATACACATGGTAACAATGATGTTCAGACAAGTTAAATGCTGGACCCAGGGTCCTATGATTAGACCTGGGACTGGAGCCCCCAGAGCTCACACCAGTGCCCCTTCTGATCTCAGTGACCTACACACATGGGTCACACATTAGTTCCTTCTCATGTCAAAAGACACCATGAAGGGTTTTTTTCATATATGTATTATAGCATTTGAAAAAAAATGATGTTAGAGAACAGCTATAGGTATAATCCCAATACAAACAATTTCATTTAAACACGAGTGCAGTTCTGGCCTGAAATTGATTTTTAACCTACATCTTTTTTGAAGAGGGAGCATCTGTAGAGTGTATGGGGGTGGGTGGAGGAGGGGAAATACAGCTGTCTCAGCAGCACTGAAGGAAAAGGAGCAAGTTAAATGCATTCTACACTCAAGATTAATAATCCTCAAGTACTTTTCTATTTAATAAATTGTGACAGAGTTACTCAGTGTAGGTCCAGAAGAGGACAGAATGATTGGGCTTCTTGTAAGAAATCCTTTTTAAAAATGGAGGTTGGATTTATATTATTGTAAGAACAAATAGATTTGGGGGTGAGGGGAATGTTTCCTTGCCGAATTAACTTGTAAAAAAGTAGCAAACAGTGCCATCTACTGGGCTTTAATTTTCTCTTTGTTAGAAGTTTTGCAGACTGAACAGTTGTGTATATTCAATACATATACACAACATAAATAACAAAACACATTAAACAAGAAAAACGTTTGTTACCTGTCATGAAGATTCCAAAATATTTTAAAGTGGCTGTTTGTTTCTTTATGAATTCATTTAAAGTCACTTTACTCTTGGTATTCAAAGAAATAGTCAATAAAAACAAAATAATTGCCTTCACAATTATTAAATATTAAAAAAAATCTTTCTCGAAAGAAAGTTAAGTTACCCTACATGGAAGCATCGTCAAGTAGAAACTGAGCAAAATCTCCCCAGGTTTTCGAAATAACCCATCTCATCTGCTCAGCTGACAACTCTCCAACCTCAGTCTGATCCACCTCAGAGGCTAACACATTTCTTTCTTCACAAAGAAGAGGAGGAGAAAAGAAACACATAACCCAGGAAGGAGGCCAGGGCCTATGTAGTGTGAACAATGCTCATTCTATGAAGCCCACATGGTGGAAAAGAGCTGGGCTGGATGTGTTGTCCCCAGCTCTTCCCAGGAGGACTCAGGGCACTAGGTCACCTGGCTTCTCCACTGGTCAGTGTGCAAGGTGGTTCGTGATCCACGTCCTGGCAACACCCAGCACAGTGTTTCTCAAATTGAGGTCCTCGAACCACCTGCATCAGTATCACCTGGGGAGTTTGTGAAAGACTTATGTTCCTTGCCTGAGTCGTAAGATGTGCTGAATCATAAACCTCTGGTCTGGCACCCAGACATCTTCATTTAACAGGCTATTCTTATGCACATTGGGGTTTGATATCCGTTGTCCAGCACCTTGGGATTGTTTACTCTGTAGCCTCTCTGGTGCCTAAGATCACACTGCAGGTGGATGAGCCTCCAATGATCCATCCCAGGCCTTTCCTGCCAGGTCTGTTCTAGAACACTGTGTGCCTGCACATCAGCACCATCTGTGGCATTTTAAAAGCTGTACATTACTCAGCCATGAAAAAGAACGAAATAATGCCATTTGCAGCAACATGGATGGACCTGGAGTTTATCATACAAAGTGAAGTAAGTCAGACAGAGACAAATATCATATGATAGCACTTATATGTGGACTCTAAAAAAATGATACAAATGAACTTACTTACAAAACAGAAACAGACTCACAGACATAGAAAACAAACTTATGGTTACCAAAGGGGGAAGCTGGGAGAGAGAAATTGGGAATTTGGGATTAACAGATACTACTATATATAAAATAGATAAACAGCAAAGACCTACTGTATAGCACAGGGAACTATATTCAATATCTTGTAACAACTTATAATGGAAAAGAATCTGAAAAAGTATATATATATATATGTACAAGTGAATCACTTTGCTGTACACCTGATATATTGTAAATCAACTGTATTTCAATTTAAAAAATTGCTGATGGCATACCAAAAAAAAATAAAAGTAAGAAAGAATAAAGCTTTCCACAACATTGATTTACTTAAAATAAAAAATAAAAACTGTCCATTCCTGGGTCCCATCTCAGTGATTCTGATTCACTGTGTAGGTCCCCAGGCCACACCAGTGTACAGCCAGTCTTGGGAAGCTGCAGCTCTGGGGAAACTCCAGGACTACCCCGACAAAGACTGTCTTCAGGAAAACTGTGGAGCGGACGGCGTTTGTTGGCTGTCTCCCACTGCCTTTTGAGTGTCCCCTCCTTCCTACTGGCACCCTGCCTCTCCCTGTGGGCTGTTCCTCTCTTTCTACTTCCCATACTCGGATACCTTTCATTTATCCCATTCTTGATCAGTCTTGTTAATGGCAACTAACCTCTCCCAGAACTTTAGCTTTTAATGAACTTAAGTGACCACCAGGTGGCCTATAAAGTCTAGAAACATAAAATATGATTTTGTCATATATTGTAATATAATATCAATAAATCATTTATTTATTCTTTTTCCAACTATGTTCTCAGATTTGGTGCTCCTTCTTTAGATAAAATGCCAATTGCTTTGGCCTGGTAAAGGCTCCCGGGTGTGACGGTGACGCGTGTGTGTGGTTCACAGAGTGTGTGAATGGTGTGGCAGTGTGGACAGAGGTTCAGTTACGCAGCCTTTTGTGGAAGCTGGCTCGTGTGTGGTGTCACCTCTCCTGGAGATGCTGGTGCAGTGAGGCCAACTGACTGTCAGCAAACCAAACCTTTCTCTGACTCCCCCAAAGGACAACAGTGACAGCAGGAAAACACATCCCCAAGACCAACAACACCCTCCTGTCACTTAACTACAGCCAGTTCAGCCTCAAACCCAGCTCGGGTATAAGCCCCCTGTGAAGCCTTCTCCTAGGTCAGCCCTGTCCATAGTGATCTCTTCTTGTTTAAAACCATAGCACGTACAATCTGACCCACTCCGTGACAACTAGTCACTGACTGTTTTTAAATAGTTCTTAAGTCGTGTTGAAGAAGTAGGGCGTGAAGAAAGATGACTTGAAAGTGAACATTTGCTATAATATGGAACATGAGATCAGTGCTACAATTCTTTCCAACTCGTTGGAAATATGCTCATAAGAGGCAGAGACCATGTATTTATTTATGTCTTCCATAGTGTCTCATGCAGAGCTGATACCCAATAAATAGTGGCTCATTTAATGCAAATTTTTCTTTCCTGTCTTCAGGGCTAAGACGTGAATAGCAACCTTTGGATTGCTCAAAAGTTCCTTTAATGCAGGATTTGTTGACTATTCTGCAGATTGGTGATTACAGTCAACAGAATAGGATTATATCTGAGATCGAGACCCTCTGAACATCACTGTCGTGAAATTTTGATTCAGCCTCTTCCCAGACCAAGTCCTTCTTCACGTGGAGATCTTAAAAGCCTGCCTTCTTTATTCCATCGAGCCCTAATTGGCTCTCCAGCTTCTTTCTTCATGCAGGTACTGCTCCCAGGGCAATTCCATTATGCTCTAAGCAGTTTTTGCCCTACTTCCCAGACTCCACCACAGCTAGAAGACACCTCCTCTTCTTACTGGTTGTCGGTTGACCTTTTCCAGTGGGTCTCAACTTCAGCTACATATCAGAAACATGTGAATAACTTTGTAAGATCCTGATGCCCAGGTCTCTTAAGCAAGTCTGATTTAATTGCTTTGGAGTGGATCCAAGGATTCAGTAGTTTTAAAAATCTCTCAGGTGATTTTAATATGAGAATTGAGAACACTTCGCTTTTCTTGTGCTCATGCTAAGAAGTTCCAATTTTGCCTTTCTCCTCAAATTTAAGTCAAAATTCCTGACTTAAGATGTAACTATTAAAAGTTAATATATGCAAATATTGACATTTACAAAAAGTAGGCAGATAGTGATATAGACTTATGAATCCAATTATAATTATATAAATACAATGTATTTGTATTTGGAGTGTTATACTCTACCTTACTTCCATCACCTTATGGAGGTAACGAAAATCCTCAGATATTTTAAAGGTTTTAAGGCTAAGGATTCCCCAAATGTGTTTAAGAACCACCTAATTAATATATGAATTATGATTTGGTGTGAAATGGAAAGCTCTCGTAAAACAAGACCTTGGGAATCTTCACCAATGTTCTCTCCTCCCAAGCATTTCTCCCAACCTTTAATGCTGGAGAAATTAAGGAGTTGAGAGATGTAATTTGCTTTCAGGAGAGGATGGCCTTGAATGGGATTTAGAAGCAATGTGCTGCCCAGTAGATGATGTTGCCAGGTGTCATATCTAAACCGGTTTACTGCCCACTCAGTGCACCGTTTCCAGGATTTAGGTGTTAATTACCTTTGGATACAATAGCATGGGATACTTCTCAGCCCATCACTATGTTTTGCATGGCTCATCAGTGCCTTGGAGATGTGTGAATGGCTAATAAATATACGCGTGTAATAGGTTTCACTAAAATAGAATGATTCACATTAGGACAAAATGCCCTCCTCCATCCATTTGAAATTGTTTCATTTAATTGTATTCCACACTATTGAACCCCTACTAATTCTGTCAGTAATCAATGGAGATGATGATGGGATAAAATCTGCACGTCTAACATGTATTTTATCAGCAAAAATTAGCTGGTCTGAAATACATAATTAGTTTATAAAATGTGTTTTTGAACACATTTAAAGAATGAGAGTTTTTAATCTGCCAATTTTGCTGAATAGGCATTTATGGGTATACAGGGAACTCTGAGGACAATTATAAAACAACTCATAACCAATTAAAGGATGAGCCTTAGAAGAGTAATATGAACTATTGACCTGAAATTGTTACGAAACCACGTCATCCTTCCAAAAACATATTCTGTTTTGTGAGCTGAAAACAGCCATTTCTGTTTCTGTTCCATCTTCCTTGCTTTTTGTTTCTTTTTAAAGAATTTTAACAGATTTTCTAGGCTTAGGTATTGTTACCTTTCTAAGGATTCAGAGATGTGTAATTAAAAAATCAAAAGATTTGACAAGTCAGAAAGCCAGAGTGAGAAGCAGCATACATAGGTGTGATTCTTGAGAGACACCCCCCCCAACCATGCTGCCTCCTTTTTTTAACTGCAGACCCATTATGTACGTTTATTTTCTTTGTTCTCTTTTTCGCATTAGCTAAGCATGTCAAAGTTGACCCAGCAGCATCTGGGTCTTCAGAGATAAAGTGGAATCCAGTGACACAGTAACATCACACATTTTTAAGTATGGAATTTTGTCCTTTTAGAATGGTTATTAATATTGGATAAATGCCCAGGTAATGGATATTTTTGCTAACTATTTTGTAAATTAACAGAGAAGATCAATAGAATAGCAAATTATCAAAACATGATGGTCCCCTGCTGCCACAACAAGGACAAGCTACAATCTAGAAAGTAGATGGTGAACAGGAGCCAACTTCCTGACAATTAGCAGTGACTTGTGGAAGTTGAGCTACTATTGATCAACTGACAAAAGAAGAAAGAGGGAGGGTGAAGGGGAGGAGACGAGGGGAAGGAAGCTCTTTCTTCACATTGTTCTATTAAAGAAGACTGTTGTTAAATCTTGAATGAGAAACCAGAAGGCACTCCTCATTGGATACCATGACTTACATGGTTACAAACTGATTAGAGAGTAACTCATTCCTCCGCCTCCTATAAGATAACGGCAATTGACAACTCCTTCTCTTCAACCATTCCTAGAAAGTCCAAGAAAATTTACTGCAATGCACAAAAACTTGGCCTACGTTAATAGATGATTAGGGCCATGTGTTACACAATTCCAGGGACAACATTCTAGAGGAGACTTACTGTTTTAGCAGGTATGACTCTCGAACCACAAACATAACTGTGCAAAAAAAAATATCCATTTACTTTCTAAAACTCACCTTAATTTCTGACTCCGGACTTCCCATTACGCCTGCTTGGAGGAAATTTTAACTTCTGCTTCTTTTGGAAACTTCCTCCATGCTCAAAATGTGCCATTTTTCCGGGATTTTGCACATCACAACGAGTGGACACCGAGAGGAGCCAGGTTTGAGCCAGCTCAAGAGGCTGCCGGTTGAAGTGAAAGGACCCCAGCAGAAGGAGACTGTGGGTGCACCCTAGAGGGCGGACACTGCAGGGGACAGCAAGAGGTCATTTGGAAGGTATCCTACTAGAGAACAGTGCAGACTAGAGTGCCCTGACTAGGAGATATTTAAATCATCTGCACATACATCTTGGGAGAGAAAGAGAGTCTACATTTGACAGACTAGGAACAGCAAAGCTAAGTAAATAGGCCTTTGCTCTTTGCTCTCGGCCCTCCTCCTTCACCTTGGGGGTGGGGAGAGGAGGTCATGGTATTGGGAGTTGGAGTTTAGAAGAAGACAGCAGTAGAAGCAGCCTGCACTTCCTAATCCTGGTACCCAAACAAAGGCAGGAGTCAGACTTCAGCTGAGAGAAGAGAAGTCTTATTGTAAGCAGGAAATTAGAGTTACACTTATGCTTACCTAAAGATGAGACTGTAGACATGGTTTGAAAATGACCAGAAATGCTATGGGATTTCTTGGAGAGGTTGCCAAGTTGTAGAAAGGATACACCGACCAGGACATGGATGAAGACAGTGGTTTCCTGATGGTGTCCCACTGAATTCACACTCATTGTCTCTTTCCACGTCCTTTGTCCCTCCAGGCTGGCGGCACTCTGATACTTCCACGTTGTCCTTCCTCCACAGTCATAGCCAGTGTTGGAAGCCGTTCTGCACTGGGTTCTTCTGCCTCCCCAGATATTTCCTGAAAGCTGCATCTGACTCCTGCCCCAGGACTTCCCTCCCTGCCGAAAGCCTTTTTCTTCCTCCTACTTTTTTCAAACTTGGTTTGCTCCTGCAAACATGTTCTCCTTTATGCATCCTCCATAAGGAGTGTAAGTTCTTCTATGGGCTTAGTTTTATTTTTAGAAAGAAAAGCCAGAAAGGATAGGGGCTATTTTTACTTTCTACACCTGAAGTAGTAGAGCACAGAGAGCTATTGGCTTGAATATGGAAAAGAATAAGAGGAAAAATTAGGTGAGAGAAAATACAAATTATATGTCAAAATATTACTCAGCAACGCTTTGATTTCTGGTGGAATTTAGTAATCCTTGATCTGATTGAATTTTCTACTGGATGCAGAAGACATATGTACTTAAGCTACTCTCAGTATATGTTATTTTATACCTTGGTGCGCTTGCTTCTTCCCCTCTGCTATATGTGGGCTGAGAAGCAGCAACAGTGTGGTGATTGAGATCACCAGGGTTCAAATCCCAGCTAAGCCATGATGTCACTATGGGACCAGGTACAACTTACTTCACCACTCTGTGTCTCAATTTCTCCATATGCAAAATGGGAATGATGGTCATAATAGCATCTACCTCATGGGGAAATTATGAGGATAGAATTAATGTTTATAAAGTGCTTATGAGAAAATAAGAGACATAAGAGGTGCTTGCTGATGATAATTTGCTTGTTCTCTTACATTCTAGAATCTCCATGGGGTGATAAATTTGCTACATGCATAGCATTCCTTAGCCAGATAGTCTTTCTTGAGACCACCCCCAGACTGGGTCATTCTCTCAAGAGTTCCCTGTATTACATCTTCAGAGCACTTACTATCTCTACAATTCAATAAATAACCTCATAATAATTTAACATCTGTCTTCCCTGCTCAGTTATGAGCTCTATAACTAAGTTGACTCCTGAGATCCCTTATAATTCATGCAACTGTCTGGGGCTTTCTGATTCGGAGTCAGCCTGGTATTATATCAGATCTGCTGTAAGTTTGGGGGTTATAGGATATATTCTAGCAGGTTTCGTTCAAGCATTTTTTAAAAAAATTTTTTACTTTCATTTTTTTAATCAAAGTATAGTTGACTTACAATATCGTGTTAGTTTCAAGTGTTAGATTCAGTTATACATAAATATGTATTTTTTCTGATTCTTTTCCATTATAGGTTATTATAAGATATTGAATATAGCTCCCTGTGCTATACAGTAAATCCTTGCTGTTTATCTATTTTATATATAGTGGTGTGTAACTGTTAATCTCATACTCCTAATGTATCCCTCCCCTGCCTCTTTCCCCTTTGGTAACCATAAGTTTGTTTTCTATGTCTGTGAGTCTTTTCCTGTTTTGTAAACATGTTCATTTGTATTATTTTTTAGATTCCACATATAAGTGATATATAAAAATTTTACTTACCAGGGGAAGGATAAAATGGCATCAACCCATTAGCTGCTTTTAGAGCTATAACCAATAAAAACATCTGGACTTAGTTTTTGGCTTTAAGAGAGAAATTAAAAAATTTAAATTGCTACCTCTTCATATTTATTCCACATATTTTAAGACTTTAAAAAGAAAAAAGTATAGGTTCCTTAAAAGCCTTGTGGCATGCTCCAAAATTGTTAGTTTCCATTTTAACTTAGACTAATGGGTCGGTTGGCTGAGGATTGCTTGCGGGAGAGGGACTTAATGATTACAGAGAACACTGATATGTGTAGACTTCATGTTTTGAAAATCATTATGAAGGAATTATTATAAATAATAATATTCATAGAACACCATGTGGAAACGCATACCGTAGTTATGACTTCATAGCCAAAGCAACCTAGAAGAGTTAGATCCAGCAGATAAACCAATAATGTAGACACTCAGAGATGGGGTTCCCTTCTCTCCCTCCATGAAGCAGCCCTCCCAACCCCACCCGGCCTCAGTCTCAGTATATCTGATTCAAACATTCTCCTTTACTCTTTCCCAAGAGTAATTAGACCTGCGTGCTGTGGGCATTCCAGCACATGATGGCTGTAGTTTGAAATATCCAATTTTTTCCTTTCCTTTTCATCCAAATCCTGTCCATCATCCCCAAAATAGCTCATATTGTTCATTCCTCTGAAAATCTGTGAAATATGTTGGTACTTCACTATAATTGCTCTTTCAGTGTCGCTGAACTGATTCATCTGTTTCACGTCTTAACTGGAGGAACAACTGGGTATAAGATAAAGGAGAAAAAAGACTATATATTGCACTTTATATTATGCTGCCGAGAGATGCACTTAGTAGGTGTACAACTAATAAACGATCCAGAACCCTGGAATACTTAATTAAATCAAGTTACATATTTGTGTGGTGCCCTAGCAAATGTCTAGCGTGGGCATTTAGGCTTCCCTAAATATCAGCACTTCACTTGTAATCTGAGATGTTGAATTTAGTTTTAAAATAGACCAACAAACCACACAAACTACTTCCCAGGTATGTTTTGAGTTCAATATTCTTTTTTACAACTTCTATATTTACCACTATACCACCGAATAGAGAGAACAGACACTTAAAATGATGACCCTACGGTAAAATTCCATAATTTTTTTTAAGAAAGAAAAGGTAAAAAGTCTTTGACCTACTGAGTTTATTTAATCCAATTTCCATCCCACCTTTTGCTGTGTCTCCTCATCCTGGAAACAGAACACTGCTGAATAAACACTGCAAAGCTGAACTTAGTAGGTTCACCATGGATTTACACTAACTGTGGATTTACTCTAATTGGTGTCATTTAGATCATTAAAGCTAATCCCTTTTTTTATGGCTTTATGGCAGTTCACACCATTTTCATTTTCCTCAAATGACTAACTCTACACTACTAACACTACACTGTCACCTTCAGCTGTTTTTCTTACACTCTATCTAATCAAGAACTCCTCTGATTTCCTTTTCTTTAAATTGTCCTTTTCCTTTATTCAGTCTCTAATTTTTTCATCCTGACTCAGGAGTGCTCTTTCTTTTGAAGGTTACTCCCTTCCTCTCTGCCCTGAAGCCTGTCTCCTCCTGGGCTTCCAGGATGCACTCCACGAATAGCTCCCACTCTCTTGTATCTTCAATGCTGCCTTTTTCATAAGCCCTGCAAGCATGGTCAGATTTCCCAGGCCCTAGGAAATCCTTCTCTTAACCCTTCTAGCTACCCTACAAGTTATCTTGCATTTCTAGCCTTTCATTTACTATCTCATTTCTCAAAAGTGCAGTCAATGTATGTTATCTCAATTTATCCACTTTTTTGTTTGGATGTACTGCATCCCATCAGTCCTCATACTGAAGGCCACAAATTCCAGGCCTAAGGGGTAAGCTTGTGCTTAGATTCTAGAACAAAACTGCTCACAAGGAAGCAACTATCACCCCTTAGATTCAGTTTTGAATCTCTGTAGCAAGTGCTCCCACCTGGAACTAGATTCTGCCTATGTCACTGCTACTAGAACTTACTGAAGCTAACCACCTACCAGCTACATTTTCTGCCTACCGCTAACCCCCATCGCACTCCTTTTTTCTCCCTTCGCGTTTGGACAGATAGATATTGGAACATTAACTTTACTATTGATGAAGCTGATTGGTAAATGTTTCTTTACATGTTTGGCTGAATAGTTTTATTAAATTGAACTTTCTCCTATAACAGCAGCCCAGAATGTGCCCTCTCTGCACTTGATTTGCAGTCTGGCTTACAAGAAGAAGAGTCGGGGGCTAAGCCTTCTTCCAAATCAACAAAAGGTTAAGTCACTCATCTATTGGGACAAGTGGAAGTTCGGAGATTAGCTGAAAACATTCCTACCATAATTTTCCATTCCTGGAGAGTAGATTGGACATTCTCTTCCCTTTATGGAAATATGAGCCATGGGGAATAAATGTTCTACACTATCCATCCTCTGCCTCCTGGCTAGGGCTTCTCCTAACTCCTGCACCAGAAAGCCTATCTAGTCTTAGCCACCGTGCCAACCCTGCTGCTGCCGGAATACACTCACTCCTTAACCTTACACACTGGTTTCTGGCTCAAAAATCAACCATAAGATCTTAACTACTCAATCCAGTGACACCTTCCCGGTCTTAATCTTCTCTCGCTTCTCAGCTCTAAAATTCGATCACTTCCCATTTGACTGTGGAAAAAGAGGCAAAGATCATGGGGTCATACACTACAGTTTTGTACATTGTTTCTTATACGATTACCATTGTTTCCAATCAGAAGAGAGTTCTCTTAACAACCAGGTCCCTCTACTCTAGGTTTTTATAAAATCAACATTCATGTTAAAATGACTTCCTACTGATGTAGTAGAGGAATAGGAGATCAGAGGTTAGGTTTGAGTCCAAATTCTGACACATACTAGTTATATGACTTTAACTTTCAACTGCTTCAGTAATTTCAATGATAAATTGAGAATTCTGTGAACTAATTAATACTGATTGTATTAATAGTAGTTAATATGTATGGGATATTTTATTCTAATCACTGAGGACTTTATCTGCATTATCTTATTTAATCTACAACTCCATGAAGTAAATCATGATTATTCCCATTCTACAGATTTTAAAATGGAGACTTAATGAATGTAAGAAACTTGCCCCAAATCACACCAACAATGAGTGATAGTTTGGAATGAATCTAGTGAAACAGGTATTAGAACTCAAGTTTATATAACTCTAAAGTTAAAGCTCTTCACTGTGTTTTTCTTCTTTCCCTACACTTACTGTATGCAAAGACCTCCTATGGTGTATTGTACAGAAAATGAAGTCATAGATAGCATTGTCATCATCGTCATCATGACTGTCATCATTACTATTACACAAAGGATTACATTCTAACTTGGCCAGTGGTCTTTGTGTAGTCGTTTCTCAATTTAGTTTATTATCATGTATTTGCTAAAAAGGGGTCTACTCTCTCTTTTTCTCTGAAAACCTTATAGTGTTATTCATGTACTAGAAGAAAACATGGGCATGTTCCTTTACGAGTTAGGTACAGGGAAAACTTTCCTGTGACACAAAATACAGAAGCAATAAAGAAAAACACTGATAAATTTAACTACATAAAAATAAAGCAACTTTGCATGGCAAAAGAAGTACTATAAACAAAGTAAAAAGACAAATGACAAACTGGAATAAATATGTGCTACTTGTATCACAAACAAAAGATTATTCTGGCATCAAGATAGATGTATTGACCAATGAAATAGAATACAGAGCCCCAAAATAAACCACCCCATATATGGTCAAATGATTTTTGACAGGTGCCAAGACCATCCAATGGGGAGAGGACAGTCTTTTCAACAAATAGTGCTAGAAAACTGGATGTCCACATGGAAAGGAATGAAGTTGGACTCTTATCTTTTGTCATACACAAAATTAACACAAAATGGATTAAAGACCTAAATGTAAGAACCCAAACAATAAAACTCTTAGAAAAAAACATAGAAGAAAATTTTCATGACATTGGACTTGGCAGGAATTTTTTGGATATGATACCAAAAGCACAGTCAAAAAGAAAAAACAAATAAACTGGATTTCATCAAAATTAAAATTTTCTGCACATCAAAGGACGCAATCAACAGAATGAAGAGGAAATCCATGGAGTGGGGAAAATATTTGTAAATAAAATATTTGATAAAGGATTAATATCTATAATATATCAAGAACTTCTACAGCTCAACAACAACAAAAATAAAAACAACCGAATTTAAAAATGGACAAAGGACTTGAGTAGACATTTCTCCAAAGAAGATATACAAATGGCCAATAAGCACATGAAATAATTCTCTACATCACTAAGGAAACATGGGCTCAAAACCAAAGTGAGGTATCACTTTATATCCATAAGGATGGTTATTATAAAAATAAAATAAGTATTGGCGAAGATGTTGAGAAACTGGAATGCTTGTACATCGCTAGTATGCTAACATAATCTCTCAGGTTTGGGGAGTGAGTTCAACACGAGTGATCAACATGACATGGCTACCATAAAAGCCTTTGTAAACTTAGGTTGCATTAACAGAAAACTGAGTCCCAAGTATGGAATGAAATAAGACTCTTCTACAGGTGGTTGATCAGACTAATACCTTAAGTGTTGTTTTCTGTTCTGCATCTTTCATAGGACAATACCAAGGCAGAACACATCCAGAGGGATGTGACTAGGATGTGGAGGGATATGAACTAAAGTCACGTGAGTTGTTATAAACTGGGAATATTTAGCTCAGAGAAAACAGTTCTTGGGCTGGACATGGGCTATGTATTTCCGGCACTTTGAAACAGAGTTCATAGTCACTTTAAAAATATATATAATTAAAATATACTGTTCCTAATGTTTCACAATCTACTTTTCCTCTTAATTCATTCAACAAATTTATACTCTAAGTAATATGCATATTAATAAACTCTTTTTACTAATTATTTTTAATAAGGTATATTTGGCTTTTCTTTTTAACATCTTTATTGGAGTATAATTGCTTTACAATGGTGTGTTAGTTTCTGCTTTATAACAAAGTGAATCAGTTATAGATATACATATATCCCCATATCCCCTCCCTCTTGCATCTCCCTCCCTCCCACCCCTCTAGGTAGTCACACAGCACCAAGCTGATCTCCCTGTGCTATGCGGCTGCTTCCCACTAGACCTACTAGAGAATGGACTTGAGGATATGGGGAGGGGGAAGGGTAAGCTGTGACAAAGTGAGAGAGTGGCATGGACATATATACACTACCAAACGTAAAATAGATGGCTTTTCATTTTTTTATTCACTCCACTCCAGGGCCCGCCATATTAAATAGTGCTGCAATTTTTATTCGGATTCAAAGAATGCTTACTATTTCAAGAACTTGGTATACTTTGAACTTATTTGCCTAAATTGTGATGCATTAGCAATTACAATAGTTAATATCACAGAATACACGTTTTCCCTTTGGTATATGGGATGTTAAACTGTGTTACAATGGTCATTTATTTATCAGCTACTCAGTGCTTTTTCTCACATGGCCCTGGTTAAAGCAGCCATAATTATACTAAACTATATCTGAAACTAAAGCATTTGGGAAACATCCTAACAAAAGCTCAAAACTCCCTTTCTACCTGAAAATTAACACTCTCCAAGGCCTAATAAACATGGTTAAGGATACTTCTGATGCCAAAACTCTGAAAAGCACTTAAAACCCCTGTGCCATCAGCTAATGGAATATTGCCATTCTAGGGGAAGAAAGTAAAGAATATTTGAAAATGATTAAAAGGGAGGGCATTTTTAGTGGTGTAAAGAATAATATAATAATAGACATAGGAAGTTGGTTTCCTGAAAATGATTTTGCTACAGATGTAATAAGGAAAGATATAAAGTGTGTCATTGGGAAAAATTATATTAGAATTATAGTTAAACTCCACAATTATGCATAAACCATATAGAAACAATAAAAACAAAGTGAAATTGCCCCAAATTATCCTGAATAGTCATTACATTTATGAATATACAATATTCAATAGAATATTACAGTATTCTATTCAGAGGAATGTTATAGTTTCCATTTTTAATAAAGATTTTCTTTCTATTTCCATACAGTCCTCCCTGTTTACTTGTATTTTCATGAAGCTTTCACAGCTTTCTTCTTTAAAAGATGGAACATTTTACATAATTTTTCAATATATAAAACTCTTTTAAAAGCATGGTTCAAACTGTTTATAATTGAAGAACACAAGAACATACTGCTTGTAGCTCGTTAAACATGTTTACTTTCATTAGAGTTACATAAAAGTTTCATTTCATTTTCTAGAAAAGCATTTAAAGAAAAGTTTTGGTCTTTATAAATATTCACACATTTTGGTTTAAAATCATAAAGGTAAATTTTGGAAGTAATTTTCACGTTCTTTTTTAAATAATAAATGAATTGTCTGTTATTTGGTATCATCCTATGTCAATCAAATGATCCCATGCCAGACTATCCATAATTAAGCCCAATATATAAAAGCTTAAAGTTATTTTAACCTATTTTAAACAAGGAACTCTACATAAGTTCTCTAAATTGTACGCCAATATTTATTTTGATTCAGAAATCATGGTATATATTTCTTAGTACTTCTAAACTACAGCATTGCAGAGAAACTGAGGCATTTTAAATGTAGTTCAGCTTTATAGTAGCTGTAACTGTTGAACTTGGTTCTGAGGCTGTGTTATTGTTGATTCCTGAATGTAGGAGAGAGAACTTGAAGCAAATTTGTGAAAATACATGCCTACAGAAGACCTAGAATTTTGTTTTGGCTGGTGGAAAGGGTTTATTGTTAAATCGAACAGAAAAAAAATGGAAAAAAAGGCAGTGTTTACTGTTTAGTCCTGAAATGGATTTTGTCTTTCGAAAGTTTTTCTTTTTTCTTTTTTTCCCAGAAGAGGCATTTCATGCTCAGTTTTTACTCAAAGAAGATAACTCAAGAAATAGTATTAATAATAAGATTAGAGGTAGGAGAGACTGACGACAGGGATGTTGGGAAATATTGACAAGAAGAGCAACGGTTATCTTATTCACTAATTCATTCAACATACACCAGAGCACCTATTATGTATGCTAGGTATCTGCTTGCTGATGGCAATGCAAAAGGGAATAAAATAGAAACTTTCAGAGTCTGAAGAGTGAAAACAATCATGAGAAAATAATTGCTTTGCAGCCCACCTCAAATGTCACCTCTTCTTTTAAACTCTTCCACCCTCGTCTGGAATTAACTGCACCTTATTTTGTGTTTCCACAGGGTTTTGTTTATGCTTCTATTACAGGATGTTTTATGTTGTATTTGAACCTATTATATACATGTCTCTGTTGCCAACTAAATTAATCTCCTGAATGGAAATAACCATGACATATTTATTTTTGCAATTACCTAACAAAGAAGGTAGAACGTGAAATTTATTTCTTTGCCATCATCAGCTCAATGGCTGTGTTGGGCTTTAACGCATACCAGTCAGCTTCTTTTTTAGACTGTTACAAAATGAAAGTGGATATTCAAATTTTGTTCCTATTGCTGGGCCCTACTTCCATAAGTGTAGGACATTTTGCAGAATTTTAACTTATTTATATATCAGCTTGAAGTTTTGAGGACTAGCAACACTAATGTTTACAAATGTTTGGAGGCCAAGAGCAAGAAGTCTTAATAAATTTAGCCTAGGTTAAAACCATTTTCACAACACTAATAATTTTTTTATAACTGTTACCATTTTATATTTTTCGATGCTGTTAATGTAAAAAATCACAAAGATATTATGAAATACCCTTAGCAACACTTTTAAAGTGACTGTAAATTTTCTGAAACCATGATGACAGATGCTATGATTTTGATTTTTTACAATGTTCTGTCTTCTAGATCCACATTTCTTTGTAATATTCTGAGTTAATTACTCTTGATCTGCAACAGACTGTTACTCTAGGGTTTTGAGTTGTAGGTGGAATAATGAATGATTAAAAGGGAGAACTGCTAATTTAAAAAAATGGAAAAGATAGGAAAGGATGGTTTAAAAGAACCAGGATGATTATACGAGGCCATCGGATCTGGGGATGTGCACACATGATTTTTTCCTGTCCCTGTCTTTGTCATTTAGTTGGAATGAGAGCAACCAAAATGTTTTCCTTAAATATCACCCTTTTTTTCTGGTTGTGTGAGTCTTTTAATAAGCCTGTCTAAAAATCACAGGACCTCAGCACAGTTGAAAAAATTTTAAATTAAAAAATTGTTAAATTCAAAATCAAGATTTATTTAATAAATTTATAGTATGCAGCAACATGGTAGTTCCTAAGAATAGTAATATGAAAAAAAGTTTAATACAAAATAGTGACTGATTTATTATACTTGAAGGCTCATAGTGTACTTGTACTGTTGTACTAAATAAATGGAATAAAGTTTGTATCTTTTGGCTTGCGTTTTTAACTTAAAGCAAATAAAAACATCATAATTACACTAAGTGGGATAGTAATTAGATTTCAAAGGTGCTAAGTTTCTTGCTTTTTTTTTTTTTTTTTTTTCCTGTTGCTGCTGCTGCTGGAAGCAGAATTGATCTGGAATGAGGAACCGGAGTAAAGTCATATCTTGAAAATAGAGATTTCAATGTGTAATTATTTTTGCAAGGTGAGTTGGTTTGGGATTCCCAGAAGCAGACTCCGAGCAAGTGATTTATTAGTGAAGTCCTCCCAGGAGAAATTGGTGAGGGAAGCAAGACTGGAAAGAAAAAGAAAGCCAAGCAAGGCTGTAATAGCAGGTAAAGTCCTTTTGAGGGTAGCAGGATTCCCACAGACAGTGTTGGTGAGAGCTAGTGGAGGTAAAAGCATAGCTCACCTGGGAGAGGGGTGCTCAAAAAGGATAAAAAAGAGATCTGAGAGGGTCTGGGCAGAGCACTGACTGTGTCAGTGTTTCTGAGAAAGTTTATCTCTGGGATGCAGTTCAAAATAAAGATGGAGTCTCTTGCATAAGACAGTTATAAATGAAGAGATTGTTTTCAATGTTCGGGATCTAAATTTAGGCAAGTGAATTAAACTTTGGAGTTACACCAAAAATGCGAATTGGAGTCTGAAGATGATACAACTGGGGCTCTGCAGAGACTGAGAAAAGGAAAGCTCTGAAGAGGAAGTGGTATTTTTTGCTGGAAAGAAATGGAAGAAAAATGAGAGAATTAGACTAATTATTAGGAAACTGTGCCTGAGTAAATTACATTGACAGATTAATTGAGATTGAAAGGCTTAGAAGATGAATAATCTAAATTAGTGAAAGATTAGAGAAAGAATGGACTCTTCTGAGAATTGAGTGCTTTATACAAATTTGTATGAACCACAAATTAAAATAATATCAACATTATCTAATTTCCCAGCCAAGTCAATATTACATCCAAGGGATGGAGGTGTCCTCAAAACGGTCTCCCTCTAAGGAATGACAGACACTTGACAATGGCTGTACACAGTCTCTGTGGGAAAGGTGGATGAGGAGAAAACTGTGTAATACTTTCAGCCAAGTATATGTGCTGACATCTGGCTGGCTAACTGGGCATGAATTAGTTAACACTAGTCATTGAAGACAAAACAACTCATTTTTGCAGGATTGTTATATTTTTCCCATATCACATAAAGAAGCACTATGGAATCAAGGAGAAATAGTCTTGAAAGCACCTTGAGGAAGCTTCTCCAATACAAGCACGAGGATAACAAATTTCTATTCTATGTAAAATAATGTCATGGGGAGTAATAAGTAATACATAATAGATAAGGTGGACGATATGTCTTGACTTAAACGTTTTGGACAAAAAAGAAATTTGAAGGTCTATCTTAGACTGGCAGTGTGTTATCATTGCCTCTAAATTACCTTGTGCTATGTGGCTGAGCAACACTGGCAAATATCTGTAATTTAAGGGTTTTATTCTAATTCTGACATGATTGTAATGCCAGAGAGCTTTTTGAGTAAGAAGCCTTTTAAAACTATTTATCACATGAACTCTGGTTTCGCTTTTGGAATACATCATCTCATTAATTAAAAGATTGAAGTTTCATTATTTCATGTCTGTCTTTACAGGGTTATGTAAACAGCAACTCTGTCATTACTAAATCATATGCTATTTTAATTTTTCTAAAAATGTAGACCTCATAGCCATCACTGAGATAGAACATTACAGAAGAGAAAAAGCAATTTGGAGCATCCCATTCTTAGATATGTATTGAATAAATCTATTCTGTTATTAGTATCTGTTTCAATTTATTTTTCCTGGTTTTGGTCATAGTTCAGTAACATTCAGGAGAAAGTGCTATATGGTAGCTTATGTGATATAGAAGACCCATTACTTATACTGCCAAATTTATCAGGAAAGTAAAAGAACAAAAACCAAAAACCAAACCCTTCCCTTAGAAATACATTATAAATTCAAGTAAACAAATATAGCATAGGGTATTTATGACAGGCACACAACTTTTAGCTACTGATCATTAGCTTTACTAATCATTATCTTAGTTAATGAAAAATAAAATATTGAAAATATGAGCAACTAGTAAATCAAATAGTTTTTAGTTGAAAAACCATAAGTTCTTCTTAGTCTACTGACTCTCCCCACCAAAAAATAGTCCTAAATTTCCACAGTATTGATATAGGCCTTAATGATTTGTATGGATGAACAAGGGATTCCATGTTCAATGCAAGACGATACAGGAACTTCGAGTATTAATTGTAATCACCTATGTGAACTTTACAAGGTTCCAAAGCAATTTTTATAAGCAGAATTTCACTTTCCTTAGCCCAAATGTTTTACTAATACTGACTTTCATGTACTGATGTTATAAAGAGTGAAGTAAGTCAGAAAGAGAAAAACAAATACCATATGCTAACACATATATACAGAATCTAAAAAAAAAAAAAGGTTCTGATGAACCTAGGGGCAGGACAGGAATAAAGACACAGTTGTAGAGAATGGACTTGAGGACACGGGGAGGGGGAAGGGTAAGCTGGGACGAAGTGAGAGAGTAGCATTGACATATATACACTACCAAATGTAAAATAGATAGCTAGTGGGAAGCAGCCGCATAGCACAGGGAGATCAGCTCCGTGCTTTGTGACCACCTAGAGGGGTGGGATAGGGAGGGCGGGAGGGAGACGCAAGAAGGAGGGGATATGGGGATATATGTATACGTATAGCTGGTTCATTCTGTTATACAGCAGAAACTAACACAACGCTGTAAAGCAATTATACTCCAATAAAGATGTTTAAAAAATAACAAATTTTTAAAGCAGTTGTAGGTTTATAACAAAATTGAGAGAAAGTCACAGAGGTTTCCCATATACTCCCTGGTCCGACACATGCACAGCCTTCCCATTCATTAACGTTACTCACCATAATGGTACATCTTTTTAAACCAAGGATGAACCTACACTGACACATCATAATCACCCAAAGTCCACAGTTTACCTTAGGATTCACCCTTGGTACTGTACAGTCTATGCATTTGGACAAATGTATAATGACATATATCCATCATTACAGCATCATACAAAATATTTTCACTGCCCTAAAAAAATCCCCTGTGCTCCACCTATTCATCTCTCCTCCAACCCCCCACCCTCAGCAACCCTGGCAACCACTGATATTTTTACTGCTTCCATAGTTTTTCTTTTTCCAGAATGTCATATAGTTAGACTTATGTAACTTTTTCAGATTGGCTTCTCTCACTTAGAAATATACATTGAAGTTTCCTCGTATCTTTTCATAGCTTAAAAACATTTCTTTTTTAAGCACTAAATAATATTCCATTGTCTGGATATACCACAGTTTATTTATCCATTCACCTACCAAAGGTCATCTTGGTTGCTTCCAAGTTTTGACAATTATGAAAAAAGCTGCTATAACCATCTGTGTTTTTGTGTGGACATCAGTTTTCTACTCCTTTGGATAAATACCAAGGAGTGTGACTGCAGGACCATATGTTAAGGGTATGCTTAGTTTTGTAAGAAACTACCAAACTATCTTCTAAAATGGTTGTACCATTTTGCATTTCTGTTTTCTTGGATAAATTATGAAATTTATTTCTATTTCACCTTTTAAAAGCCAGAACATAACAAATCTCACTTTCTGGAAAGTCGTCTTATTAGAAATACATGAAGTGCACTTAATACAAGGAACTCAGTTTCTTGGTATCACCAGTGAGACCACCATCATCAGGTCCCGCAAATGAAGGTTTTGTCAAATTTTCCTCTAAACTTAGACTGAGATGAACTTCTTCCTCAATGGTTGTACCATTTTGCATTTCTGTTGCTCCACATTCTCATCAGCATTTGGTATTGTCAGTGTTACAGATTTTGGCCATGCTAACAGGTGTGTAGTGGTATCTCATTGTTTTAATTCTCATTTCCTTGATGACATATCATGTGGAGCATATTTTCATATGCTTATTTGCCATCTGTGTATCTTCTTTGGTGAGGTGTCTATTAGGCCTTTGGCCCATTTTTTTAATCTGGTTATTTGTTTTCTTATTGTTGAGTTTTAAGAGTTTATTTTATATTTTGAATAACAGTTCTTTATCAGGTTTGCCTTTTGCAAATATTTTCTTTCAGTCTATAGCTTGTCTTATCATTCTCTTGACAGTATCTATTACAGAGCAGACATTTTTAATTTTAATGAAGTCTAGCTTATCAATTATTTCTTTCATGGGTTGTGCCTTCAGTGTTGTATCTAAGAAAGACATCACCATACTGACGGTTAGCTAGGCTTTCTCCTATGTTATCTTCTAGCAGTTTTATAATTTTGCATTTTGCATTTACGTCTGTGATCTACTAACTCTAACCCTAATCCTAATCCTAAAAATTAGAAGAAAGAATGAAAATAACCTAGTTCTGAGTCATGGGCCAATGCTGATTGTGTTACAGCATAAGCCACTTGAAGTGTTAGCCATAATAAGCCATGCAAATTCCTAATAGGACTACTAATATTAGGCAAACAAGATTATCAGGTTTTATGTCAGCTATACTCTTACTGAATCTTATGCACATAGAAAGGTGAGGAGAAAATGGACCTAAGATACCTCTTTGATGTTACTGCTTTGAACTCATTAAATCCTAAAAGTGAATATTTAAAAACCATATCTTCAATAATTGATGTTTTGTTTCTGCTTCTAAAAATTTAACGCAATGGAGCCACAAGAAGGAGCGCTTTTATTCTAAAAGGCACAAGTTTGTTGCTGTGGACATAGTATATGACTTTCAATGAGAAAAAAATGTTAGTCTACATTGGTTAACATTTAAGAGCTGGTATGTTTGCCTTACATGATGTTATAAATTCAATTTAGCTATAGAATAGTAAGAAAGAACATACAGACAGAAAAGTGAACAAAAAATTGCATACATTGCAACACTCTAAAAATATGTTATCCAACAGCAAAGAAAAATGATTGTTACCTTCTAGAGAAAAACTAAGTAAATATCTGAAGCCTTGAACACATAACAACCTTATTATAAATGTCAACATTTATGGACTGCTTTGAAGCCAGGGGTAAAAATCAGGTAGTTTGAAACAGACAACCATTTAAAATATCTTAACAACTTAAACCACTGTAAATTCAAATGCTTCTTTTCTTCTAAATTTTTGCTTCATGTGCTAGTGAAGGCAACATGTTTATAAACAGGCATTCATGAGTACAATATATCTTATACACTCAAAATATTCATACAGAGTCTTTCACTATTCTTCTGTGAGCCTTCCTATTGTCTCTCTATTGCTATCAATTATCGGCTTGGAAGGCATTTCAGCAAACAGATGACTGATTCAAAGAAAAGAAAACATATCCGTCATTAAGAGAGCCCTCTGATAGTGGATGTCATTTGTTAAGACCCAAAGGATATTCTCACCTTTCTATCCCATAATTTTTGTGGCATAGTCTGTGCTCAGCATTACCCTATACTACATTACCCTTGGCCATGTTAATCTTTCGTTCCAATGCATTTTCTCAGTTCAGCTGCAGTTTTTTGCAGCTGTTGAATGTTCCATTGCCATTGTCTTCTATCTGACTGAAGCTTGTTCACCTGACAGTGCAAACGCTTAAGAATTGCACCGTATCTCTTATGTTGTACCTATTAAAAGAAGAGCACATGTCAATGGGCCTTGAGAAGGAAAACTAGTAAACAGCCATAAAGGATATTTTGACTACTCTAAAGAGGAAAGCACTTGATTAAAAATTACTCACTGTAAATAATAATGATAATAAAAATAAACAGTAATTATAAGTATTCAACACATTACATGCTAGATACTGTGATGAGAGCTTTTTACATGTAATTAAATTCTCATAATACCTTATGATGTAAATATTATTATCCCCACTTTTGTATAAACTGAAGATCAAAGAGTTTAAGTAATGCACTCAAGTTTTCACAGCTAGCAAGTGATGGTGTTTGGGATTTGAACACAAGGGAAGCATCTGCGATGGAGGGCCTTCTACTTAACAAAGCAGGTTCTGGTTAAGAGTAATGGTTTCATTTCCTATATCTAGTGGTTCACTGAAACATAGACCTATTGATCTAAAAGATCCAGGAGATCATGTAGGCCATTTCCCTGCCATTAAGTAGATCAGTATTTATGCTGAGACAGACAAGGCTACAGTGGAGGGCAGTGAGGCCCAGTGGAAAGTGCATGGGTTAAGGCTGAATAATATTTCATTGTGTGTATACACCACAGTTTGTTTATCCATTCATCCATTGATGGACACTTGGGTTGTTCCTATTTTTGGCTATTGTGACCAACACTGCTATGAATATGGATACAAATATATCTTTGAGACTCTGCTTTCAATTCTTTTAGGTATATACCCAGAAGTAGAATTGCTGGATCATACAGTAATTCTATTTTTAATTTTTTGCTGAACTGCCATGCCATTTTCTACTCTGGCTGCACGAGTTTACATTCTCACCAGCATGTGGGAGGGTTCCAATTCTTCACACACTGAAAGTATTTGGTATTACCTGTCTTTTTGATCACAATCATAGCCATCTTAGTGGGTGTGAAGTGGTACTCCCAGTGAGTGTGACAGTGGTATTGTAGTAAAACACCCACTTTAAAATGAACTGATCAGTGGGGCTGGGAAAGTTACTTCTTCATTCTCATGTCTATTTAAGGGAGAGCTCTAGTCAGTCAGGAAGGTGATTCTAGGTCAATACAAAGAAGAATCAATTTGTCAAAACACCAATTCGTCAAAATAACCAATTTGCCAAAATAAGTTTATAGCTTAAGATGGCTGTAGGGAGACAAGACTCTGGGTTTCTGGGGCCTTAAGACTCTGTCCCCGACCTGTCTCCCCTTCTCTCTGTAACTCAGCTTTCCTTTTTACTGGGACCCTCAGTACAGTTTCCCCTCTCTCTTTCCCAGCTTCTCCCTTAACTTGGAGCTTCTTCACCTTTATTATGCCATGGCTCATTTTGATAGTATATGAGGACTATGGACTTCTTCTTAGAATGCTTTTTAAATGCATAAAATAAAACATACAGGAATACAAAAGAAACCAATTATATGGAAACACAGTTTCTGCAGAGCATCAGGGGAACTAGGACAGAAAACACTGTAAGCATTCCAAATACTGGTATAAAAAACAAAGTGAAACTTGTCAAGTAACACTTCACATAAATTGCTATAAACTTTAAACATCCTTTTAAGTTTTCAGTTTTGTTAATTCTTCAAAGTCAGATAGTTCATTCAAATTGGTGAACTAGGCCTCCTGATATATTGGCAAAACAGAAAATGACTTTAAAAGAATTATAAATAAACTGGTAAACAGAAACATCATATTAGATAAGGAAACTATATTCAAAAGAAGATTTTTAATATATCAAGTATATTCAAAGGGATATATATCAACTTATATGTATATATGTAATACATATCACTGCATATATTAATATGTAATAAATACATCCATTGATATATCAATAGCATACATTCATAAGGAGAATATAGTCACTGAATATGCTTATATACATGTTCATAGAATATGCTAATAGAAATCAAAAAACCTGGAACAAAATTTTGGTTACTCCATAAATCATATTAGCCTGCTTCTAAAATTATTCTTCAGCAGTGAAGCTGTGAAACTAACACACCATAGATCAGAGTAGAGACATGCAAAGTCCCTTAGTGGGACTCTAGATCACCAGCCTCAGCTAGATATCACAGGAGGTATTAATATAAACTAAAGAAAGAATATATCATCAGAAGGGATTATGTGAAGAACGTAGCACAAAAATAGGCAAGTGAAGGAGGCATGTGTTGGTAGTTCCCATCCAGTGACTGTCTGATAAGAATAACACTGTTACGGAGATTGGCTCCTTGAGTGTCCAGAGCCAGAGGTTAAGAACACTCCAACTCAAATGACTGACTTGATTTCTATGCTCAGTAACCAGCTTTATGATAATTTGGTTTCCAGTGTAGTTTCCTTACAGGGAGAAGAAGCACTGATGACTGATAGGTTTTCTGATTTCCTTGAGAGTTTTATTATTGTAAACCAATAAACTGGCATTTGAGTTTTATACATCAGGTTCTTGTGAACTCTACTAGCACTTCTCCATGTCTACGCAACCCTGGGATATTTAAAAGGTTAATTTTCTAAGCCCACAAGGCTAAAGGAGGTTTTGGCCAAGAAGTGACTTCGTAAAGATGAAGGTCACATTGTGAGCCTTCTTGAAGGCCAGCCAATTGTTCAGCCTCTATTGGTATAATTCTGCCTTTGGTATGTGTCAATATTCAAACTTGAATACCATTACACAGCTAAGGATGTAGTGGTTCTGGAGAGAATACAGCTTTTTTTGCCTCTAAGAAATGGAGGGGTTACTATTCTTATTTAGTTATTGCTACACTCAAGGCAGAAATAAGAATAATAATGAATCAGGGGTGGTGCTCAGAAAACACAGTGGCAAAAAGACTGGCCTCTTCATTCCCTTCACTCTAGACATACTTCACTTCTAGAATCTGAGTCCAAGTACGTTCTCATCTTAAGACTTCTGCACTTATTTTTTCCTTTGCCTGGAAAGCTATTCCTCAGATCTACATGACTAGCTCCTTCACTTCTTTACATTGTGTTTTGAAAGTTAAACCAACTCTGCATTCCTGAGATAAACTTTGCCTGGTCATGAGTTACTAACCTTTTTATACATACCAGCAGATGTCAATTTGAAAATATTTTGCATCTACGTTCCTGAGGAACATTGGTCTGTAATTACTTTTCTGGTAATGTTCCTGTTCATTCTTGTGTCAGGGTTATGCTGGCCTCCTAAAATAAGCTGGGAAGAGTTCCACCCTCCATTTTCTGAAAAATTTGTATAGGCTGGGTATTATTTCTTCCTTAAATGTGTGATAGAATCTACCAGTGAGCCATTGTCAGTCTGAAGCTTTCCTTGTGGGGAGGGTTTTAATTATGAGTTCAATTTCATTGATTCCTACTTTACACCATTTATATAGCTTAATATTAAATGGATCATAGGTCTAAACATAAAAGTAATTTCTTCCTGTTACTGATGGTATGTGCGCTTTTCAAGGAATTTGTCCATTTCATCTAAGTTGTTAAATTTATTGTTCTTTATAATAGGCCTTTATCATCCTTTTAAGTCTATAGGACCTAAAGTAGTGGTCCCCACGATCCTCATTTTTTGATCAGTATTGTTATGGTTTATCAATTTTATTAGTCTTTTCAACTTTTGGCTTTGCTGATTTTCTCTGATTTTCCATTTTCTATTTCACTGATTTCTACTATTTATTATGTCATTTCTTCCTATTTGCTATGGGCTGAATTTATTCTTATTTTCTAGTCTCTTAAGATGGAAGCTTAGATAATTGCTTTTAAACCTTTTTTCTCTTCTAATATGCACACTTAAAGCTGTAAATTTTCCTCTAAATACTGCTCTAGCTATACCCTATGGTTTTTTATATGCTGTGTTTTCATTATCATTCAATTTCAAATATTTTGTAATAATTCTCATGATTTCTTCTTTTTTTGTGATTTCTTCTTTGACTCATGGATTATTTATAATTGTGATACTCAATTTCAAAATGTTTATGTATTTTCTAGCTTTCTTATTGTTACTGATTTTTAATTAAATTCTGCTGTTATCAAAGAATATCAAATTCTTTGAAATTTATCATCCAGTGTACTGTCTATCTTGGTGAATGTTCCATGTGCATTTGAAAATAAAGTATAATCAACAGTTATTAGGTGGAGTATTTTATATATGGTAATTAGGTTTAGTTGGTAGATAAGTTGTTCAAATTTTCTATATGCTTGCTTACTGATTTTGTGTATTGTTCTATCAACTACTCAAAAAAAGTTGTTAAGCTCTCCAATATGATTGTAGATTTGTATCTTTTTCTTTTTAATTTTGTCAGTTTTTGCTTATGTATTTTGAAGCTTTATGATTAGGTAAATACACATTTAGTATTATTATTTGTTTCTGGTGAATTGAATGGCCCTCTTCAACTTTGATGGTAGTCCATATCTTAAAATCTACTTGATATTAATACAGCCATGACCAGCTTTCTTAAGACTGATGTCTTCATAGCTTATCTTTTTCTATCTTTCAACCTGTCTGTGTCTTTATATTCAAAGTGCATCTCTTGTGAAAAAGTTATGTTTGCAAATTGTTTTTCAATCCAATCTGGTCATTTTTACCTTTAATTGGAATGTTTAGTCCATTTACATTTGATGTAACCACTGATATGTTGGGTTTAAGTCTACCATTTCAATATTTGTGTTCCATTAGTCTATTTGCCTTTTTTATTTATTTCTTTTCTGTCTATACTCAGAGTGGATCACAGACCTAAATATAGAATGCAAAACTATAGAACTCCTAGACGATAACACAGGAGAAAGCCTAGATGACCCTGGGTTTGGTGATGTCTTTTTACATACAACACTGAAGGCACAATCCATGAAAGAAATGATTGATAAGCTGGACCTCATAAAAATTAAACTTTCTGCTCTGTAAAAGACACTGTCAAAAAAATAAGACAAGCCACAGACTGGGAGAAAATATTTGCAAAAGACACATCTGATAAAGAACAGTTATTCAAAATATACAACAAACTCTTAAAATGCAACAATAAGAAAACAAATAACCAGATTAAAAAATAGGCCAGAAACCTGAACAGACACCACACCAGAGAAGATATACAAATGGCAAATAAGCATATGAAAACATGCTCCACATGAAATGTCATCAGGGAAATGAGAATTAAAACAATGAGATACCACTACACACCTATTAGAATGACCAAAATCTGCAACACTCACAACACCAAATGCTGGTGAGGATGTGGAGCAAGAGGAACTCTCTCATTCATTGCTGGTGGGAATGCAAAATGGTCCAGCCACTTTGGAAGACAGCTTGGTGGTTTCCTTACAAAACTAAACATACTCTACCACATGATCCAGCAATCACACCCTTTGGCATTTACCCAAAGGAGTTGAAAACTGATATCCACACAAAAATACAGATGTTTATAGCAGCTTTATTTGTAATTGCCAAAACTTGGAAGCAATCAAGATGTCCCTCAGTAGGTGAAAGAATAAACTGTTGTATATCCAGACAACAGAATATTATTTAGCACTAAAAAGATAAATAAATAAAACAAAAGGTGAGCTATCAAGCCATGAAATGTTACAAGGAACCTTAAATGCATATTAATAAGTGGAAGAAGCCAATCTGAAAAGGCCACAAACTGTATGATACTAACTATATGATATTCTGGAAAAGGTAAAACCATGGAGACAGTAAAAAGATCTGTGGCTGACAGAGGTTGGGGGAGGGAGGGATGAATACATAGAGCACAGAGGATTTTTTGGACAGTGAAACTCTTCTTTTTTTTTAATTAGTTATTTTATACATATTAGTGTATATATGTCAATCCCAATCTCCCAATTCATCCCACCACCACCACTCCCCTGAAACTCTTCTGTATGATATTATAATGGTGGATACATGTCATTATACATCTGTCAAAATTCATAGAAGGTACACCACCAAGAGTAAACCCTAATGTAAACTATGAACTCTGGGTGATAATGATGTGTCAACACAGGTTTATCAGTTGTAACAAATGTACCACCCTGGTGGGAGCTGTTGATAGCTTGGGAGGCTGCCAGGGGGCAGGGAGTATGAGGGAACACTCTGTACCTTCTGCTCAATTTTGCTGTGAACCTAAAACTGCTCTAAAACAATAAAGTCTATTAAAAAAATCAATAACCATCACTGTTCTTGTATATTTAATGTGTCTTTTTTTCTGGCTGCGTTTAAGATTTTTTTCTTTGTATTTGGTTTTCACTAGCTTGACTATAATTTCCTTAGATACAGTTTTCTCTGTATTTATCCTGCTTTGGGTTTGGTAAATTTCTTGAATCTATGAGTTATTCTTTTAGTCAAGTTTGGAAAATTGTTGGCAGTATTTCTTAATATTTCTGTTCCCTTTTCTCTCTCTCTTCTCACCTCCTGAAACTCTAATTACCCATATGTCACATTGCTTAACATGGTCTCACAAGTCACTGAGGCTCTATGTATTTTCTTCAGTATTTTTCTTTTTCTCTGTATGCTTGCTTTGATGACTTCTACTGATCTGTCTTCAAGTTTAAGAAAGATCTTGCTTCTGTTGTGTCTAACCTGCTATCAATTACACCCAATAAATTTTTTCAACTTTTTCTTCAGTTCTAAGATTTCCACTTGGTTCTTTTATATGATTAATATTCTTTCTCTTTACCCATTACTGTGTATCCATCTTTCACGTAGAACAGGAGTCCCCAACCCCGGGGCCGTGGACCAGTACTGGTCTGCGGCCTGTTAGGAACCAGGCCGCACAGCAGGAGGTGAGCAGTAGGTGAGTGAGCAATGCTTCATCTGCAGCTCCCCATCTCTCCTCATCACTCGCGTTACTGCCTGAACCATTGCTCTACTCCCCCCATCCCTGTCCGTGGAAAAAATTGTCCTGCCACGAAACCTGGTCCCTGGTGCCAAAAAGGTTGGGGACCGCTGCTGTAAGAATATTTAACATATTTAATCATAATTTTCCATCCCTGCCGAACAACTGCTGAGTCAACTGTGACTTGATTAATTATTCAACTGTTTTTCTTGATTAATTATTCTCTTAATTATTGGTAATACTTCTCTATTTGTTTACATGTGTAAGAATGCTTTTAATTAACTGAACAGTGTACATATATTATAAACTCTGGATTATGTTACTTTATTCTGAAAAGTTTGAATTTTGTTCTAACAGTCAGTTAAGTTACTGGTGGATCATCTTGAACTTGTGAGACTTTATTTTATACTTTTGCTAGAGAGTGTCCATTTCAGTTTTGTTCTTAGATCTAGGCCTTGTCTTTAGTCTAGTTTTGTGTTAGTTCTTAGTTCTGAGCATGGTCTTTACTCCTAAAGTGTGGCAGTAGTAGCAGTGGGCAGATGCTAAAATCTCAGGTCAGTTCTTCAGCATTGTAGCTGTTTTTCCCCACTGTGATCCTTGAAATTTTACCTCCGTCCCCAATGTAACTGCAGTTCAAGTTAAAGCCAAGGATTTGAAGGGAGATAATACAGAAGTTTGGGGCTCCAAATAAGGCCAAATTTAATATTTACTCAATCAACCTCATGATGAGGGGTAGGAATCCCTAAAACAGTATAAAACGATTTCAAATGTAAGTTATTATTATTATTTGTGGTGATAATTATTAAGAGAACATATTAAATATTAGCAAGATCACGGAACTTATCAGTAATTCTACTTCTTGATACAAAGGGTGTGTGTACTATGTTCACTACAACACTACTTTTAATAGTGAAACGCTGGAAATAACTTAATGTCTATCAGTTGTGGCATGCTTATATAATTTAAGGCATAGTCATACTGTGAGGTATTTTGCAGCAGTTCAAAAGAATAATGTAGGCCCATAGGTACTAATATGAAAAAATACTATTTATTTATTAAGTTATTAAGTAAAGTAGTTGCAAAATTGTATGTATGGTACTTTATGTAATCTTCCCCTGTGCATAGATGTGTGTTCATGTGTGTGTGTACATGCACATGTGTATATATACATATATACATACATACTCATGCTTACCCAAGTGCACACACCAAACAGCGGTTGCCATTAGGAAGAGGTGAGTGTGATAAGAGAGCAATGTAATGGGAGGCAGTGGTCAAAGGAACTTTAGCCTTCCCTCTAAAATTTTAATCTTTTCCAAGGAGAATATATTTCCACAGAAGTGAAAACCATTTTTTAAAAAGATTGGGAGTAGAGTCCAAAAGACATGGACTCATATTCTGTTCTGTTCCTTATCACTAGCTATATAACCTTGTACAAGTTATTTAAATTTTCTGAAATTCTGTAAAATATGCTACTGTGAGAATTTAAATGGGATAGCCTACACAAAGTGCTTGGAAAAATACCAGGCACTCAATAAACAGCAATAGATTTAATAATACTGAACATTTCTTCTTGTACCTTTTGTAGACAGAATAATTTGTTACCATGTCATCTAGCTATCTGAATCATTCTTACCCTGCCTTTAGTTTACCTTTTTTACCTTTGCTTCTTTGGGTTTTTCATGTAGGACCGGCTTTCTAGTTGTGTAATCATTTCTGTGGCTGACCTCAGTAAATGAATGGATTAGTTAATTGTGTAACCTGCATGTTGCATTGTAACAAGTGAAACGTATTTTGTTCCTGATCCCTAGTAGCTCCAAAAGCACTCTGAATTTTTCCCTGTCCTTTAAATTTGGAGCTCAAATTGAACAAAATTTAGGCAAGGGTAACCATTAATAAATCTTAAAATGCTTTACACAATACCTGTTTATCACAAAATGTTACTTGCAGCACTCATCATTTGCTAAAAACTTCTTAACTGCTCTAGTTTCCCTTCCCTGAAAACACTTGGATTTGGCAAATAACATGTTTTTTAAAAATGATTCCTGCTTAATGCTTTGTGTTTGTTTGCTTTGTATTTTGCTTCCCCACTTTTCTTCATCAGTGACTCATAACTTATCTTTATTTTCCTCTCTTTAGTTCCTTTCTTCTAAAATACATATAAGGACAGACAACAGACAGGGAAAAAAGGCTTTTTGGGATAATTATTTGGAAATACTTCTTTCATTCAGACATGGCCTAAAATTACCAAAAACATTCATTTGACTAAAAAAAAAACATGTAAAATTCAAAAACCATTTTCAGTTTTTCTTAATCAAAAAATGTAAAAAGCAACATTAATATCAAGATTAAACATGCAAAGCACAAAATATTGAAAGAATTAAACATTAGAACAAAAGAATGCTATAATCCAGGCAAAAGATGACCATGAACTGTACCAAGACCATGGCTAAAACATCCAGAAGGAATAGAAAAAAAAAAAAAAGACTCAAAAAAGAAATAAGTAATAAAAATCTTCTGGTACTTAAATTTATACTCTTAAAAAACTAGTTGTTTTGAGAAAGAAGTTACTTGTGTCAATGATAAATTCTCATCAAGCAATAAATAAAGTTGTTGGGGAAAAAATGCAGTGCTCTCAAGACAATGCTGTGGCTGTGGTATTTGTCCTTCAGTGTTATAGTTTATTACAGATAATCTCTAATTTCTTAGATTTTCATTTTTTCAACCATAACATTGTGATAGAATTGAGGACTACTTTTTAATGCATTAGAGTTAATAAAACTAAAATTAAAAAGCCTAAAAGGATCTTTAGTAACCCTATTATGAAAGCTTAAAAAAGAGTTTATTAAATTTCACGATAAGAAATATACTGATGAAAACATTAAAAACTGGTCTCAAGCTCAATGACATTCCATCTAAATCTATCATTAGTAGACATTTACATCACCCTTTACCACTAAAAATACCTATGTACACTTCTGCTTCTGTCAAAATAAAGTAGATGCATTTCATATACCTATTCCTCATGCTAAGTACAACTAAAATCCCTGGACATTGTATGTATTATTAGCATAAGAAGCTTCTGAAAGGTGGAGAGAAGGCAGACTGGCTGGAGACCTTAGGATCCTAGGAACGACTTGGTAATGAGCTCCCTGGGTTTTCATTTTGCCTCATATATCCCAGACTGGATATGGGGAAGACAGCAAGCTGGAAATGCCAATAGGTACAGACAAAAACAAAACAAAACAAAACAAAAAACTCCAAGAAAAGCCTGTTATCTAGCCAAAGGACCAGGAAAAAGGCAGACTATGCAAGACTGAAAACTCTTAGGTAGTAACTACTCAAGTCAAACACCACAGAAAAAACTATGGCCCCACCACCACCCACACTAGCAAAGCCTACACTTTCACCTTTGCTGGGCTATTACAAGGTGCCCTGGTCCTCCTGCTGGGGCGGTGTCAGAGAAGGCTGACTGGGGAGCCAGGACTTTTCATTCCCTCTGGAAAGTAACAAACCACATCCTCTGGTGTGAGTGGAGCCCATCTGGGAAGGCTGGACTTCTACTCCCATCTAGTGGTAACAAGGCATTCTTCCCCCTCCTCACTGGGAGAATGTCAGAGGAGACCTAGTGGAGAGTCAGGGCTTTTATCACCGCTCAGTAGTAGCAAGGCCACATCTACACGGGAGCAGTAAAGAGGTGCTCCTGCCCTTTCCCAGCCACGGGCTTATCAACAGAAGCCTAGTGGGCAGCCAGAACTCCCACTTTTGACTAGCAGTAACAAGAAGCCCTTCTTCCCTCCATGAGTGTCCATGGAGGACTCTGAACTTCCAGTACTACCTGGAAGCAACAATGACCCAGAGTCTTAAAACATAATACCCAACATGTCCAGATCTCATAGAAAATCTCTCATCAAGCAAGACCCAGGAAGACCTCAAAGTGAGTAAGAAATAACAATCAACATGTGCCAACCCCAAGAAAATGCAGAAGTTAGCATTATCTGATGAGCATTTTAAAGGCCCATCATCATAAAAATGCTTCAATGAGCAATTATGAATTGCCTGAAACAAATGAATATTATAAAAAGTCTCAGCAAAGGAAAAAAGGATACAAGAACCAAATGGAAAAAACACAGTAACCGAATAAAAAAATTTCATGGGATGGTTCAATAGCAGAATGGAGGGGATAAAGGAAAGAATCAGTGAATGGAAGATAGAACTCTAAGGATTACTCAATCTGAAAAACTGAGAGACAAAAGACTGAAAAAAAGAAATGAAGAGAGCCTCAGGGACCTGTAGGGCTATATCACAAAAAGACCTATGATTTGTGTCATCAGAGTCCTGGAAGGATAGGAGAAGAGAGGGCAGAACTGCAAAAGTATTCAAATAAATCAGAGCTGAAAACTTCTCAAATTTGGCAAAAGACATAAGCCTACAGAATCAAGAAGCTGAGAATTTTCCAGATAGTATAAATCCAAAGAAATTAGTTCCAAAACATATAACAGTAAAACTTCTGAAAACTAAAGACAGGAAAGCTTGAAAGCAGCAAGAAACAAATACCTTATCTGTAGAGAGAAAAACAATTCAAATGACAGTGGATTATCTGTTAGAAATCATAGAGACGAGAAAGAAGTGGCACAGCATTTTTCAACTGAAAAGAACTGTCAACCCAGAATTCTATATCCACCAAAATATCTTTCAGAGATGAAAGGGAAATGAAGACATTCTCAGATGAAAAAAAAGAAAAAACCCAGAGACTGCCACCAGCCAACTTCTCCTAAAAGAATGAATTTAGAAATTTTCTAAAGAGAAAGGAAATGATAAAAGAGGAAATCTTAGAACATCAGGAAGGAAGAAAGAATATGGTGGAGTAAAAATATGGGTAAATACAATAGACACATGGAGAGGGCACAGCTAAAGGGTATGGGGTTTCTTTTGAGGTGATGAAAATTTCTAAAATTGACTATGGTAATGGTTACAAATTATCTGTATTCATACTAAAACCCATTGAACTATGCAGTTTAAATGGGTGAATTGTATGGTATGTGAATTATATCTCAATAAAGCTGTTTTCAAAATCAGCATAGTGGTAGCCTGAGGAAAAGGGACAAGAGAACTTTCTGGGCATGATGCAAAAGTTTTATATCTTGATCTAGGTCATGGTAACCCAGGTGTATGTATAAATTGCCAAAATTAATCAAGCTAAACCCTTATAGTGTACCTACTCTTAAGACAATTATACCTTAATAAAAATTACTAAGAATCTCAAATTTCTCTCCAAAATGCTTTTACCAATTTATACTCATACCAATAGTATTCTAGAATTCAGGTGCTCCACATCTTACAAATTGTAATATTGATAACTGACAGGCTAAATATGGGGCCTTATTGTGGTTTGAATTATCAACCCCTTATTGTTAGTGAGGTTGTTCATCATTTCCATTGGGTTTTTTTTTTGATATTCATGTTTTGAAAGGTAAGACTTTTCATACCATTTTACCAATGTTCTATGGCTTGTTTGAAATTTTCTTATCTCTTAGTCACTTATGTATGTTACAAATACCCTCTCTCAAAATGAGTCTTGTCTTCTTTATTGTTATGCTGCATCTCAATAATCTAGAAATTTATGATATAGTCAAAAGTAACATTTAATCATGTAGTTTGCGTATATGTCTGTGTGTCTTTTAAAATAAATACTTCTGTAACACAAATGGCTAAGTTTGTCTCCTATATTGTCTTCAATCCTCATGGAAGCATGTGCATGCATGTGTTAAGAGGTAGGAATCTAATTTTATTTCAGAATTGTCTTTATTTTTTCATATGGCTAACTTATTTTTTTTTTTTTTTTTTTTGCGGTATGCGGGCCCCTCACTGCTGTGGCCTCTCCCGCTGTGGAGCACAGGCTCCGGACGCGCAGGCCCAGCGGCCATGGCCCACGGGCCCAGCCGCTCCACGGCACGTGGGATCCTCCCGGACCGGGGCACGAACCCGCGTCCCCTGCATCGGCAGGCGGACTCCCAACCACTGCGCCACCAGGGAAGCCCATGGCTAACTTATTTTTGTTTGTACCATTTATGATGGATTATTTCTGGATTCTTTTTTTCTGTTTAATCATTTTTTCTATTTCTATGCCACTTATATACTGTCTTACTATTATAGTTTTATAATAAATCTTGATATCTAGAAGGGTAAAAAAAAATACCCATCTATTTAGATTGCTAGTAAAATATAAGATAAAATCATGGTGTTTCTTGAAGAGAATGTTTTGTAAAGGTGAGGGTTTTTGTCTTCAGATTCCTCAGGTTTTTTTTATTGTGTCAAATTAGACACAAACAAGTTGAAAATATACATCTTTTTATTTTCCAAAGTAATTTTTAAGGGTGAAAATTATTTTTTTGCCCTTAACAACGTACACTTTTCCATTTTTGTTCTGCCCTCATCTAAACAATATGACTATAGAGGTCTGCCAGTGGCACCTCAAATTTAGCTTCACTTTTAATTTTACACATCAGTTTGTTGTTTTTAATTGGACAGTTGAAAATTACAAATAGGAAGTCAGAGGAGTTTAGAATACCAATACTTCCATTGTCTTTACTTTACTTTGAAGAGTCTTTAATTTCTGTCTAGGAGTGGTCATATTTTTGACTGGATAGCTTCTACTTTCTTTTTTTTAATGTTTATAGCAACTTTATTCATAATGGCCTAAACCTGGAAGCAAGAAAGATGTCCTCTAGCAGGTGAATGGATAAACAGTGGTACATCTAGAGAATGGAATTATCACTCAGCTCACTATCAAGACATGAAAACACATGGAAGGATTTTTTTTTTTTTTGCGGTACGCGGGCCTCTCACTGCTGTGGCCTCTCTCGTTGCGGAGCACAGGCTCTGGACGCGCAGGCTCAGTGGCCATGGCTCACCGGCATGTGGGATCTTCCCGGACCAGGGCACAAACCCATGTCCCCTGTATTGGCAGGCGGACTCTCAACCACTGCGCCACCAGGGAAGCCCCCACATGGAAGCATTTTAAATGCATATTGCTAGGTGAAAGAAGCCAATCTGAAAAGGCCACATACAGTATTAGCCTCTGCTTTCTAGCCATTAACTGGGTACAAAATTGGTGGAATGCGACCTGGAAGAATTCTAGGCCAGATTTAAATAAGAGTGAGTACTTGCTTTCTTTGAATGTATTAATATATTTGAATATTTTTGAATGAGGGAGTCTCTATACTTATCTATTAATGGTTTAGACTTATCAACTGCTTTTTGTAGCTCTTTTTTGTTCTCTAGCTATTTTGGGAATTGAGAGTAAACTATGGAAATTATGACTATAGTAAAAGTTTAAAAAATGATCCCATAAAACACTGAAATCCAGATAATTAAGACTTACCTCTATTTCTTTTCTTAAGTTTTCATGTGTCTTTTTTTCTTCCTCAAGAAAACAAGTTTTTTCAATGATGGATTCTTTTACAGTTATAATTTTATCCTTTAGGTTTGTAATGTCTTCCTGTATGTTTATAGAATTTAAAATATACACATCAAACAATGAATGGTCAATATAAATCCAAGATTTTCAGTGTTTCTATAATTTAAGAAAACTAGCCATCACATTTAATTTTGATAAATAGGATTAGAATATTACTTCTATAGGTACGAGGAACAAAGAATGGTTGTTCAAACAAGCAAACCTTAGATTTGAAAATATAGACCAAATGAAAATAAGACATAAAGGAAAGTGGTAGTCACAGGGGCAATTGCCCAGCTACAATATAAAGGATATTTTTTAATTCTTTAGCAAGAAATAATAGATATTTTAAGTTTTTATCTCTCAACATCTTCAAAGACTATTAAGAAAAAGATGCTTAGGGTACAATTATTAATTCATATTGTTTGTATAATAGCATTAAGCACACTAAATTGATTTTAATTGGTCTGTATCCATTAGCCTGGAAGCTAGAGTTTCAACATCTTTGTGAGTCACACTTTCTGTAACAAATGGATTAATCGTTCACAGTGATTTTGTTTGACTATATATTTTTATTAATCTATAAGGGATTTGGGGATGTTTCCTTCATGCATTTGCACATATGGCATAGTTGTTACATAACTCATGCACTTATACAAGTTTTCAAGTTTGTGAATCGAGTTAGAGCACCCATGGGTATTTTATTAAGTTAATGATAAGTTTATCACTTAGTAAGTGTACTTGCAATAAAAGGAATAATAGAAAACATTTTAATAAGTGATATTTCAAACCTGTACTTGTTTCATCAGGTTTCCTTCTGGAATTTGGAGATCCTGCATAAGTTCCTCTTTCATTGTCTTTAGTTTTTTAACAAGGTCTCGTTTCTCATTGAGTTCAGTCATGAATGACCATTTGCTCTCTACCTCTCTCAAACTATCTTTATGTGCTTTTATTTTTGCATAGTATTCATTATATCTTATCATTTGTTCCTCAAAATCTTCTTGTGCTGCCTCTATGTCAAATTTAAGCTTCACATTTTCTGTATGTAAGGATTTGATTTGATTTTCCAGGTTTCCACACTGAAGTTTGGTAGTCTGTATGGCAGCATCTTGCTGATAAATTTGCCTTTCTGTTTCTTTAGTTTCTGCAGAGACAGATGCTATTTGTGTTTTAAGCTCATGAAGTTCATTCTGTAAGATATTTCAACATTATTATTATTAGTTCATGATATTCAACATGAAAGAAAAGTCATTGTTTTGATCCATAGTGTGTGTAGAAAAATCACTTAACATAAAAAATATATATTTATCAGATACAGAAAAATTGATGCATAACCGGAGACATGTAATATAGTAACAAAATTATTTTATAATCAGAGGGAGCCCAGGGTTATATATTTCTTATTTTTTAATGTTCATCTAATTCTAAATATTAAAATTTTATCCTTTGTCTTAATATTTTATATGTAAAAGATACTTTACAATCATTTTACCAATATATTTGTGGGCAATCAGAAGTACAAACTAAAGAAAAACTGTATGATAAAAATGATAAAACCCTGAATTGAAAACACAAAAGATCTAGGTTCTAGTGTCCTTACTACTATTTACTAGTTGGGGCGATCATACATAACAAACTTAATTACCCTATTCAAACCTCACTGTCTTCACTTGTAAGATGAGTTTAAAGGTATATTTAGCTTTGCCTCTCTGAGGGATTTGGCATTTCTAACCAGCACCTCCTTTTTAAAACCTCCCAGCATTCTTCTCTTCTTCACCTCAGATATCTCTGAGCATTGCTTTTCAATCTCGATGGTTCCTTCAAATACAGGTTTTCCTCAGGATGCAGTCATCATAATTTCCTCCTCTCATTCTGTATATACTCCTTGGGTAATCTTATCCACACTTAGATCTTGAGATACATATATGCTAATGATTCACAGAATGTAAGTGGCTGTTAAGTCCTATACCCAGCTGCCACTGGCCATCTCAAATTCATCGTGTCCAAAAATCAGACTAATCCTCCCCTCCCCGATCCCAACCTGCTCTCCCTTGTATCAGTCACTTATTGTCAGAATCACAAAACCTCCGTGACATATAACTAGTGTTTATTGCTCATGTGATAAGAAGCAACTGGGCTTGGCTAGGTGGTTCTGTTGACTTTGGTTGGATTTCCTCAAATGTCTGGAAGTTGGCTGGCTGTAAGATGATTTAGGTTGGCTTCAACTGGGCCAACCGGGGTGCCTTGGCTTTGCTTCACATGTATCTTATCCTCCAGTGGCCCAGGACAGGCATGTCCTACTCATGATGATAGCAGATGCAGAAGAATGGAAGCCCAATTATGGAACAACTTTTTCAAACTTCTGTTTAAATAACATCCTAGCTGGTCACATGATCAAATCTCAGTGGAGGGGTAGAAAGTATGTCCACCCATTATGGGAGGGCATTATAATGATAAATGGCAAAGGGTGTATACACGAGGATGAAGATTTGGGACTAAAAATGCAAATTACCACACCCCTATGTTCCCAAACTTAGTTAATGGTATTCCTTTGGGAGCCATATTTAATTCCTCCCTTCTCTCTCTTTTTTTTTTTTTTTGTGGTACGCGGGCCTCTCACCGTTGTGTTCTCTCCCGTTGCGGAGCACAGGCTCCGGACGCACAGGCTCAGTGGCCGTGGCTCACGGGCCCAGCCGCTCCACGGCATGTGGGATCCTCCCAGACTGGGGCACGAACTCGTGTCCCCTGCATCAGCAGGCAGACTCTCACCACTGCGCCACCAGGGAAGCCCCTCTTTTCTCTTTATATTTAACTATTCATCAAATTCTGTAGATCCTCCCACCAATAAAACTGTAGGCCTTTATCCTTTTTCTTCTATCCAGTATGGTCATCCTCTTTAAATGAATCTATAATCTGGGGAGGGAAGCACTTCACTAGAAAGGCAGACCCAGCCTATCCTTTTCTTGGCAGAGACAAGAGAGGGAAGTACACTGAAAAATACAGCGTGCTGATGAACTTCAACCTTTATCTCCAGCTCTAATATTTAAAATGACCACTTGACAGTTCTATTTGGATATGTAATAGATGTCTCAACTACACAGGTTCAGGAAAGAACTTTTAATTTGCACACCCAACATGTTCCTCTTCCAGCTTTCCTGATTTCAATAAACTGTACCACTTTCCACCTGGACACTTAAAAACCTAGTAGTCATTCTTGATTCTTCCCTTTACCTTAACCCCCACAACCTATTTACCAACAAATCTTGATGGTTGGGCCTCCAAAATATATAAAATCCCAGCTCACTTCTGACCAGTCTTTGTAGCATAGTCCAGCTTCCAACTGGTCTCCTGTTTCCATGCTTCCTCCTCTCCCCCAACTAGACTCCATTTTTCAGGCAGAAGAATCCTTTAAAAACATAAATCATATCATGCTACTTCCCTGCTCAAGATCCTCCAGTGGTTTTCCATTGCACTAATAATAAAATTCAAATTCTGTAATATGGCTTTTAAGGCCATACATGCTCTAATCCCTATCCACTTTGCCATCCCTCTCGTGTACTACTCTCCCCACTTCCAGCTTCCTTTTGTTTATGAAATACACCTAGTTCCTTCTCTCCTAAGGGCATTTGAAATTGTTCCCTGAACCTTAGAATTCTCTATCCCTAGCTATTACCTGCTGGGGTCTTTGTCTTTCACAATTCAGCTTTATTACTACTCCTCACAACAGCCTTCCCTGAATCAAAATATAAATTAACTATCCACCTTCCTCCCCCGTTATTCTCTACACATCATCCTATTGTATTTCCTTTGTAACACCTCAATCAATGGAATTACTTTATATCTTTATTGCTTGCCTGCCCTAACTAGAAAGTAAACTCCATGGGTGCAGTAAACTTGTCTAACTTCTTTACCACCATCTTCCCCGTAGTTAAAATAGTACCTGGCACAAAGTAGGTGCTCTATAAATATTTAAAAAATGAGTGAATGAGTGATGTACATGGAATGGTCAGGAAAGGGACACATGACCTGTCAACTAGATCAGGCTGTTGACCCTATTGATCAATATGGGGAGATGGCATTTACACTAATTTGGTCATCATCTCTTCTCTTTCTTAGACTAACATAACTAATAGACTGTTGACTTTTCTCCCTGGCTTTATTCAATTCCTCCTCCGATCCACTTCTACTCTTTCACTAGAATTTTATGTCTTCTTGTTGTTGTTGTGTCTCCCCCTCATCCTGCTTCTCTTCCTCTTCCTCCTCCTCCCTCTCCTTCCTTCTTTCCTTCCTCTTTCTCATCTCCCTCCCCCTTCTCGTTCCTTTCTTTGTTAACAGATTTATTGAAATATAACTGATATAAACTGCACATATTTAAACTTTACAATTTAATAAGTTTTGACTTAATTTTATGATCATGAGACTGTCACAATTAAGACAGTGAACTTATCCACTACCCACATGTCCAAATATCAGACATGTCCAAAAAAGTTTCCTCCTGATCCCTTGTGATCTATCCTTCCCTCCTCAGCTCTCTGTTTCCAGGCAAACATTCATCTGCTCTGTCACCAAAAATTAGTTTGCATTTTCAAGAATTTTATCTGAAAAGAATCATACAATATATACAATTTTAGTCTCACTCCTTTCACTCAGCCTACTTAGAGACTCATCCATGTTGTTAGATATATCAGTAGCTCTTTCTTTTTATTGCTGAGCAATATTTCTTGTACGAATATACCACACTTTGTTTACTCATTCATCTAGTAGACATCTGTGTTGTTCCTGGTTTTCCAGTGGGCATACACTTTTATTTCTCTTGGGTAAATGAATAGCTAGAAATTGAATGTATGGGTTATATGGTAGAAATATTTTAAACTTTTAACAAACTGTAAACTATTTTCTCAAATGGTACATCACTTACATTCCAAAATAATTGGGTCTGAGAATTCCAGTTCTTTTATATCTGCACCAGCACTTGGTATGGTCAGTCGTTTTAAATTTACCCATTCTAGTGGGTATAGAATGAAATCTCATTATGATTTCAATTTGCATTTCTTTAATAATTGATGATACTGAGTATCTTTTCATGTGCTTGTCTTTTGCAATATCTTTTTGCATGAAATGAGCATTGAAATCTTTTGCCCATTTTTAAGCTGGGTTGTTTGCCTTCCTGAATTGTTAGAGTTCTTTATATAGTATAAATAAATTCAAGTACATTGTCAGGTATGTTTTCAAGTATTTTCTCCCAGTCTATGACAACCCAAATGCCCACAGGGCCCCAGCAGGTATACCTCACATTCATTTTCATAACAGTGCCTTTTGAACAGAAATAAAAACGTTTTTTAATGAAGTCCAATTTAAAAAATTTTTGTGTACTATTTAAGAAATCTTTGCCAAACCCAGCATCACTAAGTTTTTCTCATATATTTTCTTCTAGATGCTTTGTACTTTCAATTCTTGTATTTAGGCCTATGATCCATTTTTAGTTAATTTTCATATACAGTATGAGGTGGAAATTGAAGTTCACTTTTAGCATGTAGCTGTCCTCCACCACTTGTTGAAAGATTATCATTTCTCTAATGAAGTGCCTTGGCACCCGTCTTAATCAGTTTGGGCTTCTATAAAACAAACAAAAAAACAAATAAAAAAACGGAAAAACACTATAGACTGGGTGGCATAAACAACCGACTTGATTTCTTACAACTCTGGAGGCTAGAAAGTCCAAGATCGGGGTGCAGCAGATTTGGTTACTGGTGAGAGGCCTATTCCTGGCTTGCAGACAAACACCTTTTTGCTGTGTCCTCATATGGCAGAGAGAGAGGGAGGGGGAGGGGAGGGGGAGGGGGGGGGAGGGGGAGGGGAGGGGGAGGGGGAGAGGGAGAGGGAGAGGGAGGGGGAGGGGAGGGGCAGGGGGAGAGGGAGAGGGAGAGGGAGGGGGAGGGAGAAAAGCTCTGGGGTCTCTTTTTCTTCCTATAATCCCATCATAGGGCCCCCACCCTCACAACCTCATCTAAACCTATGTACCTCCTAAAAGCCTCACCTCCAAATACCATCACATTGGAAGGAACACAAACATTCTGTCCATGAGAGCACCTCTGAAATCAATTGTTATGTGTGGGGCTATTTCTGGATACTGCTCTGTTCTGTTCCATGGATCTATATGTCTGTCTCTATGCCATGTTACACTGTCCTGATTACTGTACTCTATAATAAATCTCAAAGTCAGGTAATATTATGGGAGTTCCCTGGTGGCCTAGTGGTTAGGATTCTGGGCTCTCACTACCGAGGGCCCGGGTTCAATCCCTGATTGGGGATCTGAGATCCTGCAAGCTGTGTGGCGCGGCCAAAAAAAAAAAAAAAGTAATAGTAGTACTTCCAACATTGTTCTTCACAGTTGTTTTGGCTACTATAGGTTCTTTGCGTTTCCATAGGACTTTTAGAATCAGCCTGTCAATTTCTCTAAAAAATGCCTGCTGGGATTTTGATTGGAGCTGTTTTTAAACAATAGATAAAAGAGAAAGAACTCACATGTTAACAATACTGAATCTTATGATTCATGAAAATGGTATATCTCTCTATTTTGGTCCTTAATTTCTCTCAGCAGTGTTTCACAGTTTTCAGTATATAGGTCTTACATATTGTATTAGTTTGCTGGCGCTGCCATAACAAAATACCATAGACTTAGTGGCTAAGACAACAGAAATTTATTTCTCACAGTTCTGTAGGCTGGAAAGGGTGTCAGCATAGTCAGGTTCTGGTGAGAACTCTTCCTGGCTTGTAGAGGTCCACCTTCTCACTGTGTCCTCACATGGCAGAAAGAAAGCTCTCTGGAGTCTATTTTTATAAGGGCACTAATCCTACCACCAGGACCCCATTCTCATGACCTCATCTAAGCTTAATTACCTCCCAAAGACCTCACCTCCAAATACAATCACATTGGTGATTAAGGCTTCAACATATGAATTTCGGGGAGATACAAACATTCAGTCTATAACACAAAAACTTTCATCAAATTTACCCCTAAGTATTTCATAGTTTTGATGTTACTGTAAATGATAATGCTTTAAAAATTTTAAGTTCTGATAGTTTCTTTCAATATATGTAAATACAACTGATTTTTATAATTAATCTTATCTTGCAACCTTTCTAAACTCCCTTATTAGTCCTAATAGCTTTTTAAAATAATAGATTCCTTAGGATTTTCCAGAAATAATCATGCTATCTGTGAATAAAAACAGTTTTACTCCCTCCTTTCCAATCTGGATGCCTTTTATTTCTTTTTCTTGCAAGGAGTGGCTTGAATTATCAGTACCGTAGAATGAATAGAAGTGATGAGAAGACACACGCTTGCCTTATCCCTGATCTTAGGAGAGAAACATTCAGTCTCTCCCTATTAGGTATGCTGTTGGCTGTAGGATTTATGTAGATGCCCTTTTCTAGTTGGCTGGAGCTCTCTTCTATTCCTAATTTGCTGGAAGTTTTTTATCTTAAATTGATGTTGGATTATAACAAGTATCTTTCATGCATCTAGAATTCTCTTTCTAAAACGTAAATTTAATCATTCACTCTTTTGCTTGAAGTCCATCAAAACCCTCCCATCACCTCTAGAATAAAGTTCAAGTTTTTTATCATGCTATACATCTCTTGTTGCTTCTCAAAACACAGTCTATGTTATTCCACTATCAAACTACTTATAGTTCTATGAATGTACCAATTTTATTTCAGGACTCTGTGAATTTTTTCAGGTTCTTTTTGTCTGGAATATCATCCTCCTCACCCCCTAACCCTCAAACCTATCCCAGACACCTAATCATTCAAATGAACTCCAGATATTTTTAAAAACTCAACCGATCACTCCTCTTTCAGTGTTAAATCTGTGTTTGCGCTTCTACTGTTGACACCACTTCCCTGCATGTAATTATTTGTTTACTTATTTGTCTCCCTCTTTAATAGACGGTGAGTAGTGTAAAAGTGAGGACTGTATTCAGCAAAATGCTTAATAGAAATTAGGCCCTCAACATAAGTGAAATAACATCTGTAAAACTCTTTGAAGATTGACGATTTTTATAGAAAATTTCTTTATAGAAATCTGACATTATTATCTTTGTATTATATCCTATTGTCAACATGTATTCTTTTCTGAAAGTGACTAATGCAATGCAAATACTTATACGAAATCTATATTACCAAAAAGGTATAATTATTATCATCATATCTCTGTTGATGCACTAATACCTAAAGCCATTATCAAAATCTGGTCCCATACTGCCTACCAGGGCCCCAGCAAGGATATCTTACATAATGTTTACAAGTATTATTTCATTTAATTGTCATGAAAACCTTACAGGCAGGTCTTATTATTATCACCATTTTACAAATGAGAAAACAGAAGCATGGAGAGATTAAACCATGGAACCGGAAGTAGCAAATCTCTTCTTTTAAACTAGGCAGTTCAGCTCTAGAGCAGCAGTCCCCAACCTTTTTGGCACCAGGGACAGGTTTCATGGAAGACAGTTTTTCCTTGGCCTAGGGTGGGGGACTGGGGGGGAGATGGTTTCGGGATGAATCAAGTGCATCACATTTATTGTGCACTTTATTTCTATTATTATTACATTGTGATATATAATGAAAGAATTAGACAATTCACCATAATGCAGAATCAGTGGGAGCCCTGAGCTTGTTGTCACTTGTCACTCACTGATAGGGTTTTGATATGAATCTGCAAGCAATTGATATATTATGGTCTCTGTGCAGTCAAACCTCTCTGCTAACGATAACCTGTATTTACAGATGCTCCCCAGCGCCTCAGCTCCACCTCAGATCATCAGGCATTAGATTCTCATGAGGAGCGCATAACCTAGATCCCTCGCATGCGCAGTTCACGGTAGGGTTCGCGCTCCTATGGGAATCTAATGCCACCACTCATCTGACAGGAGGCAGAGAGGTAATGTGAGCAATGGGGAGCGGCTGTAAATACAGATGAAGCTTTGCTCGTTCATCTGCTGCTCACCTCCTGCTGTGTGGCCCAGTTCCTAACAGGCCACAGATCGGTACCTGTCCGTGGCCCAGGGGCTGGGGACCCCTGCTCTAGAGCATATTCTTTTCATTTCTATGTTATATTTAATAAAAAAAAACCTTTAAAACTTAAATACACTGTTTTAATTTTTGCTCCTTTAGCTATATTAACAGAGAACAGTTATGTCTCATTACGCTGAATACAAAAACAAGTATGGCTTCCAGATGCCTGTGGTGGAATTATGAACATGTTTTGAAATTTAAGGAACACAGAAATGTTCCTTACCTACCTGAAATGTTCACTGGCAACTTGTAATTCATAAGAACACAGGCTTAAAAACTTAACCTTCTTTCAATTCAGAATTTTAGGAAAAACTATCAAATAGAGTGAATTTAAAATAATTCTATGTGACATATTTTTTATGCTTATTTATAGTCACAGTGACATTGTTGAAAGTTTGCACACTGGATGTGTAAAATGTTCCATGAACCTGGAATACTCATGTAGACTTTACTTAGGGATACCTGAATAATTTAGAAGGTGTAAATATGAAAAACAGACATTCTAAGTTGCCTCCTCAGAGTTATTAAGTTATGCTTAATAACTTTCCTGTTACAAATTTAATATAACTTTGAAGAACATAAAGACTCATTTAAAAGACTGTGTGAAATAGGTTACCTGCAAATTGAACAGAACTTTTTTGTTTTTTTCTATTTCTGATGTTTGTGATAGTTGTTGCTGTGCAACTTGCTTGATAGCATCAGTTAATGAAGATGTGTCTTGTTTAGCCAGAGCTAGACAAAATAAAGTACATAATAAAAATCTAAATGCAAACATTCTAAGAAACATGTTTCTTCACTCAGTCATGAAAATTGTTACGTTTTCTCAAAAATAAACTAAATTTAGGGTTGGTACTCTTCCTTTTTGACTATAAACAAAACCAAAATCAAAGGCCATAAAAACAGACAATTCAAAGTCACCTACTACAATATTATACCTGTTACTTTATGGAACAGTATAAATATTTTGATTGGCCTAAAAATTTTTATCTAGACCATTTGCACATATACTACAGTTATAGTGGTACCATAACCATTTCTCAATTGCAGTTGATGAATTTTCATTATAGGCCTGCATTTTCAGGTTGTTATACTTTTTCTAAACATTCTATAAGTTTCCTCCCGGTAAACTTCAACAGCTGCCCTCTATTCTAATTTGCTACTAATTTTAACACAATTATCCTAGCATACTACTTTTTTGTAACCGCTCATCTTTTAGTTATATATTTCTGAAGATAGCTTCATTACCTTCTTCAGGAACTCCTTGACTCTTCCTTTCTTCGTTGCCTGACATTCTTGTGTCTCTTTTCCCCTTTTTAGTTCACCTTCTTTACTCCTACAAAATAACCAGTGTAGATAATCTTTCACTTTTCTTTTTTTTTTCCGTCATGTATGAGTGATCCTGAAAGTAAATTAACTGTCAAATATCTCACAAGGATGACAATGACATGCGTCATCAGCTCCAAGAATTAAAATACAATGACTGAGTGAGAGATTTGGGGGAAAAGTAGAACTGTCCTTCCATCTTGGTTGTCCTGCTTTTCAGCTGTTATGACCCTGGGAAGTTTCTTAATTTCTTTGCTCATCAGTGTCCTCATCTGTAAAACCTCATAGGGCTGTTGTAATAATTAATGTATGTAACATGCTTAGCACAGTAAATGACATAGAGTGAGTAACTAATTATTCTGGATTAGTAGCTAGTACCTCTAGAAGAATTATGAAATGGATTCTAAAACTATAACCAGAATCTGTGAAAAACAGTGCCAAGCTGAATTAGCAACTTCTGTCATGGGTGTAGGATGCAGGCAATATGGCACTCCTGTGTAAGGCCAGGGTAAGCCTTACGCAAGTTTAAAATCACCATTCAATCTCTTCTATACGTAGGAGAAACGGATGAGATGAAGGGGTAGATTGTTTTCTCCCCTGAAAGGTGGAGAGAGAGAGTTCTTTCCTGTACCAGTGCAACAAATGAATGCTGAGTTGGCAGAGTTAAAGGCACTACCAGTCTTTGGAAAAAGAGTATCTGATTGTGCCCGTCCATTCCTATACAAAAGAAATCATACAATTTTGCATGATTAATAAAAGGAATGTAGTGTTCCTGCTTAACATTTGAACATATGGATTTTTCTTTTTAGATGACATCCTTTTTAACACATCTTCTCCCTAAAACCACCTAGTTTCTCTGAAGTTCATGCCATCATGAGCTTCAGATGAGTAAAGTAAGAAAAAGTAAAAAGTAAAGTAAGCTTTACTCTTCCTTATTATCAGTTGACTTCTAAATCTCTACCCTTCACTCCTAGATTACAGTATCTGAATTACTGTGTCTCTATTACTACTTTTTAAAATATTTCTTTGGAATTTCAACATCCATACAGGTGGTACTTTTAATACCCTGACTTCTCTGTTCTTTGATGTTTTTCCTTATCCGTCCTCCGCAGCCACCCACAGAGTATCACTACACCTCATCCATAATCTCAGATTCAAACGCTTAGTTTTCAGCTCATCCCTCCTAGTATTTTGACTGTAAGAGCTCTTCAACCACATTGACTCTTCTACCTTTTCAGGGTCCCTTAGCCTTTCATGTACTCACGTCACTTACCCAGTTTAGATTCCTTTGCATTCAACCTCACTTTTTTTGTGCCACTCTCTCCCTGTCCTACTTCCCTGGAAAAATTCCAACCAGTTGCTTTGCTTACATACTAGTAGCTGAATATGCCTCAAGAAAAGCACACACCTGTGCTGTGGTCTCACTTAAAATTCAAGACACTTTATGTCAAGTGGGCCCTTGATGCTAGGCCCCTAGGATTCATCAAGTTTCATGGATGATTATTTCATTCCCTCTTCTCTGTCTTCAAACCTCCCACATCTCTTTCCCCCTCCTCTTTCAGTTGATAACCCGTCTTCTTATTTAACTGAGATAGTAGGAAAATATCAGAGAGGGTGGTAAATCACCCCATCTACCAGTCTTCCTGGACCTATACCTATATACTAGTCTATTCTTTTCTTGCAGTGAATAAAGTGTACTTGCTCTGACCTAGGGCCAATCCTCTCCTTCTGTACCCCTTCCTCTCCTACTCAAGGACATTGCTCCTTCAAACGTCCCATCAACAGAATTTCCTCCTTTATTTGGTCAAACATACTATCCTGGACGGCCTATCGTATAATCATCAACAACAATAACCACTTTTGCTTGACACTTTAATCTCTTTCAGCTATTGACCCCTTTCTTTGCTCTCCTTTACAGCCAAGATCCTTGCTGTCTACTTCCTCTCCACCTATTCTTCTTGAGCCCCCCAGAATTAATCGTTTACAACTCTAAAGTTCTTATCAAGGTATCTATGACATCCACATTGCCACTTCAATGGCAAGTTTGATCCTCATCTTCCTTAACATATCCATGTCATTGACACATTTGGTCATGCCCTCCTCCTCGAAACAACATACTTCTTGGTTTCCTTTGCCCGCTCCTCCTCACCTTTCTCATTTACGTTAGAGTGCCCTAGCACTCAGTCCTCAGGCCTCTTCTTTTCTCTAAACTTACTCTGCAGGTAATGCCATCCAGGTCTATGGCTTTAAACTCCCTTATAGGCTCACAACTCCCAAATTCATATCCCTAACCTGACATCCCTCTTGAGCTCCAGACTCATACACAATTTCCTACCTGATATTTCCACTTGAATTTCTTATAGGCATTTCAACTTATTATGTTCCAAACCGAACTCTTTATGTCTCTGTCCACTCCATCACTATCCCTAAACCTGCTCCTTCATGGTCTTCTCCATCCCAGTAAATTATAAGTTCATTTTTCTTATTCACACTCAAAACTCTAGAACATTGTCAGGGAGGTATCTAGAAGAGTATAGAGCCCAAGGCAATTTAATCAGCCTTGCCCAAGATAATCATAAATGAGAGCTCATTGATGATGTTCCATAGACCCTTTGGGAAATCATTTGAGATATTCCCCAAGTATGTGGCCCAAGACTGCTGCCCCAATTGTTTTACCCAAGAGACAAATCAGAATCTTGACTCTTTTCTTTCTCTTATACGCTGCATGCAATTCTTTTGGCAAAACTCACTGGTTCCACCTTTAAATTATATTGGAATCCAACCACTCCTTACCTCTTCCAAATACTATCTTAGCTAAGAAAGCTTCCCTGATAATCCCTCTAAAACATGACCTTCATCCCCCATTTCCTTACCCTGCCTCATTTTTCTTAACAGCATTTATCAATTTTATCATTTTTCTTTTTTATTTCCTTTTACTAATGTAAGCTCCATGAGGGAAGAGACCTAGAACAGTGCCTGGAACATAACAGGTGTCTAACTATAGTCTATCTCCACTTCAATTGACCCTGTTCTACTGATAGAATAATGCTTCTGAAACACTTCTGATCACATCAAATAGCAACCAATCTTTCAACTCCACCTTAGATGCATCTTCTTTAAGAAGTTTTTCTTGATCTTTCTGGGTAGATATGAGCTCTCTCTCTCTCTCTCTCTTTAGTACAATTGTTTCTATATCTCTATTATACCAAGATAGATAACAGTCTAGGTCTCAGGGTAAGATAGGGCTAATCTTGAAGCTAGGTTGTGCCACTTACTAGTTTATTTGGTAAATCCTTTCCAACCTCAGCCTCAGATTCCTTGTCAATAATAGTACCTTCCTCATTAGATTTTTGTGAGGATGAAGTGAAATAATGAATATAAAGCATTTAGCAAATTCCTGCCACTCAACAATTTCTATTCCTACTGTTTACATTACTTTATACTATATTTCCCTATTAGACTATAAGCTCCAGGAAGTCTTACTCATTTTTGTATTCTTTAAAGTATTTGATGAAGAAACCAAAAAAAAAATTAAGAAACTTAGATTTATACAATAAAAAATAAAGTAACTGGTATTTCTTGATATCTATTTCTGAAGCAGCATAAATTGAAGAACTCTTGGGTGATACTTATTTAAACCAGCTATTCATGAAAGGATATCTGGTCTAAAATTGAGGAAGTTTTCATTTTTTCTGGATCTCTACTGTAGAATGGACAAAAAATAAAAATGAAAACAAACTACTGCCATCTACTGATAATTCATTACAATTGCATAAATCAATAAAAACAAGAGTTTAGAGACTAGACAGTATTAATTATTCTTTCATTCAAACCATGTATGTCGGTACATATTATATACAAAGCATTGTGGGAAATATAAATATGAATTAAGTGACTGATTAAAAAAAACATACCTTATAATACCTATAGTATTTGAGAGTAAATATCCAAATATTACTTATAAAAAATCATTTAGGGGCTTCCCTGGTGGCGCAGTGGTTGAGAGTCCGCCTGCCGATGCAGGGGACGTGGGTTCGTGCCCCGGTCCGGGAAGATCCCACATGCCGCGGAGCGGCTAGGCCCGTGAGCGATGGCCGCTGAGCCTATGCGTCCGGAGCCTGTGCTCCGCAACGGGAGCGGCCACAACAGTGAGAGAGGCCCGCGTACCGCCAAAAAAAAAAAAAAAAAAAAAAAAAAAAAATCATTTAGGCAAAACACTCAACTAAAAAAGTAGCTTTACAGAAAACAATGCAATGGAAATACTATAAACCACCATGTTCTATATTAACTATAGCCAACATTTACTAATTACCATAAGTACTTTCACACAGATGATCTGTTTTAGCCTTCAGAGCAATCCTATAAGCTAGACATGATTTTTACCTGTATTTTGTAAATGAGGAGACTAAGACTTCGAGAAATAAGGAAATTCACCAAAGGTCATACATCCAAGCAGGAAGGATGAAACGTGAAGCAACTAGGATCCAAATTAACATCTATTAGGTATTTAGCATGTACTGAAGCATCGTGAAGAGCATGACTTTTGTGCACCATCTCGTCTGAATTCGAGGCGAGTGCCTGTAATTGGCCCTTGGGAGGAGATTTTAAAAAGGCCATGGCTTGAGTTTTTGGAAACTCAGACATCGTCTGGTACATCCCTTCAAGTTAATGAGCAAAATAAAGCAAGGCTGTCAAACTCCCCTCGGGTTTTGAGAGCTTCAGGCTTAAAAGAATCAAGACGAGGCAGCTGTCCATGTGCGCCCATGTCACATAAGCACCATTTTTCATCCCGAATGGAAAAAGCTGCTATGTGGACCTGCCAAGCAGTTTAAGTAGTTAAGTTTATAATTACCTCCTACCCCCTTTAGAACATACATTTGATTAGAAAACAAGGAAAGAAAAATTACTTAGTTAATTTTCACATAAGTGTGAAATTGCTTTTGTTTTTGTTTTCCAAGTGGGAGGGGGAGTTTAATAACTGAAGCTGATGTTTAACTGGGGAAGCTAAAAAAACTGACCTGGGGAAGAGAGAAAAGTTTTCCTGGAATTGAGAGTTTAAAATTATGTCTATATTTGTCATAAGCATGATGGAATCAGTTCTGGATGGTTCAATTCCAACAATAAATTAAAGAGGAATCATGGGGAAAATGTAACAAACTGCACAAATGAGTAAGAATCAATAGTACATACTTCAGGTAAAAAAGAGGACAAGTCTTTTCAACCACATGTTTTCAAGAGAAGTTACATCATCAGAGTCATCCAAAAAGAATAAATTAATTGAATCATTAAAAATGTATTGCATACCTATTATATACCAGAGTCTTAGAATCTGCTGAAACTAGGGACTTTTCTCTTCCCTGGCTAGGTAATGAGATTAAAGTTTCAGGATGCTGAAAACAGAAAGAAACCAGAGGATTGGTACTGTTCCTTAACTTTCTTTCAAAGGCAAGTTAGAGAACATTCAGATATTACTCATTGATAGCTTTAAGCCGAAGGTGGGATTTCTCTGAATGTACAGACAGTACTGGACTACAAAAACATCTCGTTTTGGGGTGTAGACATACAAGGGTTGGTCTGCAGCTCAAATCTAAGTTTTAAGGGATGCCCAGGCAACTGTTTGAAAAAGAAATTATAGGTCTTTGGTGAAATCCAGTCATAACCTCCCTGCTTGTCTCATTCAGGACAGTAAGGGGAAAAGTTTTATTTTTACTCTGTAAACAAGTAAACATGAGTTCTAAACCAAAAGGAGCTCGTAGCAGGTTGAACTGTGGCCCCTCAGACAGATGTCTGAGTCCTCACCCCCAGAAACTGTGAACATGAGCTTATTTGGAAAAAGGATGTTTGCAGGTGTAATTGAGTTAAAGACCTCGAGACGAGATCATCCTGGATTTAGGGTGGGCCCTAAATTCAGTGACAGGTGAGACGCTGAGCATGCAAACAAACAGTGACTAGGCCATAGATAAAAACAGGACTCTGACCCACAACCTGCAGCAACCAACCCAGGAAACCATCCATCATCTACAGTAACCAGCTAGCCTGCCATCTGAAGTCAGACCACTATCTCTAATAACAATTCAGGAGCCAAACACTAACCCCTGTAACAAATGGCCCCAAAATGGCCAGTGCTTGATTAATAAATAACAGCTTCCCTAGTTTTTGTCCCTACTTCCAACTTAGGACCAACCAGAGAAAGCCAAATATGCACCCCTAACCAATCACACAGGATGCGCAACTTCTAGTGAGCCCACCTACAGCTTCCCCAGGCCAACAGCCTGCAATCAGGGCATACTTGAAGATTTCCTTTTTTTCCACTATAAGCTTTCCCACCCCTCTGCCTGCCTTTGAGTCTCTGCCAAAACACAAGTAATGCGGCTGACTCCCTTATTCCAGCAAGCTCTGAATAAACAGCCTTTGCTTACTCTATGATTGGCCTTTTCTTTACTTCCACTCAGGTGTCTTTATGTGAGAAAGGTACAGGGAGATTTGAGACTCAGACACACAGGAAAGTAGACCATGTGAGGACACAGGCATAGAGCCCCAAGTCATGCACCCCAACGCAAGGAACACATGGAGCCAACATAAGCTGGAAGAGGCAAGGAAAGCTTTGAAGGCAGCACGGTCCTGACACACCTTGATTTAAGACTTCTGCCTCCATAACTATAACACAACGCATTTTTGTTGTTTTAAGCCATCCAGTTTGTGGTCATTTGTTATGGAAAACTTAGGAAACTAACATAATCTTTTAACAAGGAAATTTGCATGTTACATGTCCTTTTCTGGAAGGACTCATAAACCCTAGTGTGAATGGTTTAAAGACAAGTGCTCCCAATTTTATTCTAATTGTTCTCATGATAAGAATTTACATGGTGATTAAGAATGCCTGGGGATTTTCCCAAAGGTTCCCCTCAACAGCCAGGCACTCTCTCTGCCCCCAAAATGCTCTAAGTCTCTATGGGGGAAATAGATGCAAAGTCAAATAATGAAAATGTAGAGGAACAGTAGGTGTTCTCTTAGTCTACTTACACTTAACCTCTAACCAATTGACTCATTTTGTTTCCTTTTAAATCATAAGCTGCTAATTCCCACATCACGCTGAATGCGCATGCTGGATGCTAAAGGGTTACAAAGCTAGTCTCCAGTGAGTCTGCCCACTTCTGCTCCTACCAGTGGAACTGTACAGCTGACAATGTCACTTGTGTTTGTTCCTGAACCTGTTTATGCCAGTTGTACTTGTCACTGTGCTTTCATAATTTAATTAAATATTATGTAAACCAATGAAATAGTGTGGAAATAAAGTTTGTTGTTTCTTTAAAAGCTATGTTTAATATTTTGGAAAGACCCAATTAAGGTGAGTTGTTTGAATGTGTGAGATAACTATAAATGATTATAAAGAAGAAATCTACACTCAGCTTCACAAGTGCCTCTAGGTTATTTTCCTCTTAAGGGAACCGAATCTTGGGAAAGCTTAGCTGACGGTTGAGAAGTGTAGTTTATAGAAGAGATATGATGCAGAACTCTAATCAGGAGGCCATGTACAAAGAAAAGGCCTTGGACCTTCTCAACAGATTGGCAAACAAGCATATAGTTGTTTTAGGTTAAAAAATGTTTAAGGTATTATGGTATACTTTTTCATAACTCTCTGGTTTAACTGACTTTCCTTTGAAACAGTTTTATTTAGATATAATTTATATACTACCATGTTCATCTTTATGAGGTATACAATTTAATGTTTAATTGACTTTTTCAATGTACTGCTTGGTTATGGATACAGATTGCATCTATGAGAGAGCTTCTCCTATACAAACAAAATGCTAAAAGAAGCAGTTAATTCTGCTTAGCAAGGGGATGGGGATTCAAGGTGATGTTTGAGCTTGAAGGGGCTTGAACAAGTAACAGCTAAAAAAAGCATATAAAGAGAAGAGTGTTCTAAGCAGAAGGGATAGCTTATGCTAAGGATGAAATCATATGGTGTTCCAAGGAACAGCCTTTAGTTTGAGTGGCTTGGGAATAGGGAAGTTGTTTTTTCAAATCTAATTACGCATCTGAATCATCTGTAGAGATTAAAACAAAACAAAAAGCAAAGCAAAACAGGCCGAGACTTGACTCCCGGCGTGAGATGTGACTTCCCGAGTTTCTGATTCAAATGTTTATCTGGAGGTGGTGGAGGGGGAAGCTCCCTGGATTTATATTTTTTTAAAGTTCTACTTGTAGTTCTGAGGTGTAGCCAGGATTGAGAGCCACTGGAGTGGGGGGAATGGGGATGAGGTAAGAGAGTGCTAGGAGATGAGGCCGCAGCCCAGTACCAGATGATGAAAGGAAATGGTATATAAATACAATATAACAGCAAACTTTCTCTTCCCTGACAGCTTCCCTATTCTGAAATATTTCTTTTTTCACCTTTTTTACTGTTACCGTTGCACGACAGAAAATGAATTCCCACCATTGTCTATAAAAAGAGATAAATGTTTTCACCCAGCTTTGTAACTAAAGACCTCTATTTTGCTTACAGTAATATTGAACATAAAGCAAGCTCAGAGCCGAGCGCATCAGGTGCACCACACAGCACTCAGTGCTCTTAATAAATGTCCAGCAAAAATGATGAAAGTACAATTTTTGACAGAAACATCTGCCAGACACTGAACAGTGGGTTCCTATTCTGGGCTGGGGATGCCATAGAATAGCAGCACCTGCCCACTTCAGGTGCTCTTCTAAACTCCCAGATGGCTGAGATTCTTTCTCTCAGGGACAGGTTCTTCAGCACTTATCGTCTGAGCGACTGTCAGAAGAAACGGACCCCCTCCTTCTGTCATAACCAGTTCCACAGGAAGCATCCTTTCTCCAACTCTTTGAAGGTTGGAGATATTTCCCCTTGGCCAGAGCGTCTGCCTTCCATATACGTAGGAGCTGTTCAATATTTTTAAATAAATGAATGCTATGCTCTTTCAGGGCAGAGAAAGGACGCTAATTTACATCTTTGTCACAACTCTAAGGGTCAGTGCCTTCTAATTTTCTACTCCTGGCGCGTAGTTTTCAAAGGGCACCTAGGACCTCCGTTTATCCACACACGTGCAGGAGCTGTAAAGTTTAGTCAGCAAGTTAGGCAGGATCAGCAAAAAGGCAAAGGAGGGGTTCAGCCAACTCGTTTCTGGAAACAACTAAAGCAAAAACGCTAAAAAAAATTTAAAAAGTCTACCTCAGGAGGCACGTTACTTGAACTTGGATGGGACAGAGTGCCAAGTGCTAACGCGAGGAGGTTCTCAGGCCTGGGCTCTGGGGAGGAAACCGAGTGTCGTGACAGCTCTGCCGCGCCGGCGACTCGTTGAGGCACGACTGGCAGCGCGGACGCCGGGAAAGGGCTTCCTCGCCCCCGCGCAGGGGGAGGAGGTCATCGACCCGAGGCCGCTCGGCCGCGCGCCCAGTCAGGAGGCCCGCCCCGTTCCCTCGCGCCCCGCCCACCCCGCCCAGCCACCGGCCCGCGGACCCGCCTGGCTCCGGTCACTCGGTCGGTCGGCTGCTTCGGTTCCCGTTCCTCCTCCTGGCGCCGGGCGCGGGCTGGCGCCCTCCTGACCCGGAACTGCTGACGGTTCCCCGCGGTCTGGCGCGTCCGACCCGAGGGTCGCTACCCGGGTCGCTCCCGCTTCCCCGCACCCAGCCCCCCGGCCCGGCCTCCGCGGCTGTCAGGGGGCTGCCGGGCGGGGGCTCCGGCAGTCCGCGGTCAGGCGGGTGAGGCGGGACGGGCGCCGCCCGCCCAGCGCCCGGGGACACGCTCGCGGCCTCCTGGTCTCGTTCGGGCGGAGGACTTGGGGGCGGCAGACGCCTCAGAGCTCGCCGCCCACCGAGTGTGCAGCGGAAGGCGACGCGCGAAGGACGAGGACGGAGAACGGCCTCGGGTGTGCGTCCGGCCGTCGGAAAATCTCGAAGGGGCGGGAGGAGTCCGGCAGGTGAGGATCGGCGCCCCACCGGAACGAGCGCGGACCGGGCGGGTGGCAGAGGCGTCGTGGGGCTTTTCACGGTGCAGAGCGAGGGGGTTAGGAGTGGCGGCAGGAGAAAACCATCCGGGGCACAGGGGGTCACCGAAGGGGTCACCAAAGAGAGACCGGCAGCCTGGGGTGGGGGAGGGCAGAGGCTGGGGGGAGAAGATCTGTGCGCGGGGAGTGAAGAGGAGAGCAGGTGGGACGCACACCTGATCCAAATTGCCCTTGCTTATGAGATAATTGCCATACCTGAGCCCTGCGTGAATCCTGGAGTCTGCTTTTATCTCCTTAAAAACGCATTTTAAAAAAATTGAAGTATAGTTGATTTACAATATTAGTTTCAGGTGTACAACATAGTGAGTCAATATTTTTATAGATTTTATGCCGTTTAAAGTTATTATCAAATATTGGCTATATTCTCTGTGCTGTACAATATATCCTTGTAGCTTATTTATTTTATACATAGTAGTTTGTACCTCTTAATCTCCGACCCCTATCTTGCCCCTCCCTCCTTCCCTCTCCCCGCTGGTAACCACTAGTTTGTCCTCTGTATCTGTGAGTTTGCTTCTGAAAAACAACAATAACAAAATGCAATTTTTCTGAAGGAAAAAAAAAGCAATTAAGAATTTAAAAATTTTTAATTTTTAGGTGCAGCTCCTTTTAACCTATTGAACTCGAGACCCAGGTATTTCATATGAAGGGATGTAAATTAGCAAACCAGTGATATCCGGATTAATGATATATCAATAAGTTGACACCCTGTAATTAAAATACAGGACTTTGTCTAAGTCAACAAGTAATTCCCTGCTTAAAGTTTGCTACCTGCACCATTGTAAAGCAATTATACTCCAATAAAGATATTTTTAAAAAATTGCTACCTGAAAATAAAACAAAACAAAAACTTGCTCTGCTGGAAAGATGTAAAGTACTTTCACAAAATGAATTAAGAGATGGCTTTGCTTTTCATTGTCCTGGTTCTGACAAATAGTGCACTAGCTTTTCTGGGAGGAGTCTAGATTCACTATTTTGGTTACATTTTTAAGTCAATGCAATTCTTTTTACCCATCCACAAGTTTCTGTTGTAACTATAAGGAGATTGATATAACTTTGTATTCTTACTTAGGCTAATTTTTCTTTACAGGTGATTTTGGGGGGGGCACAAAAACCTTCTTTGAAGAACTTTATACAGTGTTGAAGGATGGCAGAAGCAGTGTTGATAGATCTCTTTGGTTTGAAATTAAACTCTCAGAAAAACTGTCATCAGACATTACTAATGGCACTGAATGCTGTCCGAAACCACCATGGTGCCAAGGCCAAGTTCCTTTGCATAATGTGTTGCAGTAACATCAGCTGTGACCATGATAATTGTGAATTAGAAACAAGCAATGGATTATCTGCTTTCCTGAGAGAATTTGAGACTGTTAGCAATCCCAGCATGGCTGCCTCATTGTATACCATTAAACAAAAAATTGATGAAAAAAATTTGAGCAGCGTTAAGGTAATTGTGCCTGTGCACCGGAAGACATTAATGAAGGCTTTTATTGGTCAACTCTTCACTGATGTTTACAATTTTGAGTTTGAAGATTTACAGATGACTTTGAGGGGAGGTCTTTTGAAACAGCCTACTGAAATAAACATAATCACAGCTCAAGAACTAGAGGCAATCCAGAATGAAATAGAAACATATTTGAGAAGTTTGCCAACACTGAAAGGAGAATTAACCATTATCACATCTCCTTTGATCCCAGGTACGTTAAACACTATCTGTTGATTTTACTGGATGTGAAAAACCAGTCTTTCTTTACAGGTTGTTCACCTCTTTTTGCTTCTTTCTTTTGTAGACTGTTGTGAATTTATGTGTTCATTAGCATCAGTTACAACATGGGAGTGTCATGCATTGCCTTGTAGTGTCAGGGGTGTCAAGGGATAGCCACCATAAGTAAATAATTTCTCTTTATTGCAAATTCAGCTTTAAGACAAATCCCCCAGCCTTCCTTTTAAATGAGATTTATGACCGTAAGCATTTCCTACTCAGAAATTCTGAAACCTTAACTCATTGGTGCTTTCACAGAAGAATGAAGTTTACTGTGAGCTATATGCTATTGGGATAACAAAGACAAATGGGACAAAAGATACCCTTTGAAGAGCAATAATCCCACAGAAAAGGTAAAACAAACTCAAAGCATTATAAGAAGAATAGGTGGAGAATAAGAATAGGTGGAGGTATAAAGAGCTGTAGAAATTAGAAGGCAGATAAACTAATGCAGGATGAGGTGATTAGGGAAAGTCTTAATGAGAGACTGGGTTTGTAATGCTTATAGTCTTTTGTGTGTCATGTTTTTAATCTTCATTGTTTATCTTCAACAGATATTTTCATACATGGATTTACTACAAGAACAGGTGGGATATCTTACATACCAACTCTTAGCTCATTCAATCTCTTCAGTAGTTCCAAACGGAGAGATCCCAAGGCTGTTGTTCAAGAAAATCTGCGTAGGCTGGGGAATGCAGCAGGATTTAACGTGAAGAAATTTTACCGAATAAAGGTACAATTTTGTTTCCTATTTTGGAAGATGTAAAGTATATTCTTATTTATTTATTTATTGCTGTGTTGGGTCTTCGTTGCTGCATGCGGGCTTTCTCTAGTTGCGACGAGCAAGGGCTACTCTTCCTTGCGGTGCGTGGGCTTCTCATTGTGGTGGCTTCTCTTGTTGCGGAGCACAGGCTGTAGGCGTGCAGGCTTCTATAGTTGTGGTGCGTGGCTCAGTAGTTGTGGCTTGCAGGCTCTAGAACGCAGGCTCAGTAGTTGTGGCGCATGGGCTTAGTTGCTCCGTGGCATGTGGGATCTTCCCGGACCAGGGATCAAACCCGTGTCTTCTGCATTGGTAAGTGGATTCCTAACCGTGGCGCCACCGGGGAAGTCCCTAAAGTATATTCTTGACTCTGCTAATGACTACGTGGACTTTAAATAAGTTATTTAACTTTTGCATCTAGTGTTTTATCTAAGATTTAGGATAATGTTTGTGATTTTTTTCTTAGAGCTGTATACCATAACCTAAAGATCAATTCTATGACGATATATATATATATTTCATCTGGAGCTCCTCACATCTAAAAGTACAGTGAATTCTCAGAGTATAGTACCACTGCCCTTTTTGATTTAGAAGGAAGGTTCCTGGTTGGTGAGAGAGAAGAGCCATTATTAATCAACACTAGGAGGAACTCGGGTACAACTGATGAGATAATTGTTTCTTACAGAATTCTAGCGTTACTTGACTCCAGGAAAAGTAAAAATATCATTGATTTGGAAATTTAATTTCTTTCAGTAAATTAGTACTTTGTGGAAAGTACTGCAATTAGAGATTAACCCATCTCTAGTGGGAGGTATTCATGATGGATGGACTATTTTGAATTTTTTTAAATGTTTGTTAAATGTAAAAGTCTGCTTTCCTTTGAGGAAAATATGCAGAGATTATCATATCATAAAGTTAAATAAGTAAGTTTGTTATTTTATCATATATGGACCTGATATATTTAATGAATGCTTGTAACCTTAAACTGGTTATATAATTTTGTACAAGATGCATACTTTAAGAAAAGCTTATGGTATGAGAAACTCTATCTTCAAAACATTTTTTTCTCACATCTTTGGTATTAGACTGATCATGCCAATGACGTCTGGATTATGGGAAGGAAGGAGCCTGAATCTTACGATGGAATCACCACAAATCAAAGAGGAGTCACAATAGCGGCTCTTGGTGCTGACTGTATACCAATAGTTTTTGCCGATCCTGTCAGAAAAGCATGTGGGGTTGCTCACTCTGGTAAGTGTACTTAATTAAACATCTAGGATTTTACCAATTTTTTTGGTACAGGAAAAGTTATAATTTCTTTCTGATGGATATTACAAATAGTTAATTACTACCCATGGTGATAAGTGTAAAGATAGGGAAGAGCTAGCAGACTCTTAGGACAGGAGCAGATAAAAGGAGTCCCTAAGGTCAAATTATATGAATCAGAGTATAATTCCCAAGAAAGCAGTACTTAGGCTGATTCCTGGGAGATTTATAGGATTTGGTTAGGTGCCAGTGTTTCTCAGCAGGGGTGCTATTAATATTTGGGGCAAGATAGTCTTACACTAACTGCAGACCAAGTTTACTTGGCTTTTTGAAATTCTTCATGCCAGTAGCACTCAGAGTTGTAAGAACCAAAAAAAAAAGCCTCCATGCTTTTCAAAACACTCCCAGGGAGTTGTACTGCCTCTAGTTCAGAACCCTTGAAGTCCAGATAATAGGGAATAGGAAGTTGAGACATGTTGGGTCACAGAAGGTGTTTATGAAATGCAGCAGCATGTGTAAAGGTGTGGAGGTAAGAAAAAGCAAGATATGTTTGGGAAAACCGCATTTAGTTTAATATGCTGTAGTCTAGTGGCTTTAACTATTCTCTAAAGATAAGAACAAAGAATTTTTAGGTTCTGTTAATGGAATTTTGTTTTCTGGTGATTTTTTTAAAAAATACTGTTTAGACTATCCAGTGGTTATGAGTCTATGTAAAATGAAGAATGATCTTTTAGATTTTCTTCTGCTTGTAAATCAACGATTACTTTGCATTTTAGACTATAGATAAATAAGAAAGTGGTGCATTTTTCTTTTGATCTAGCTAAAGTAATGAATGACTAGAAGTCAGTGACATTGTCAAAAGTTACTTAAAATTTGAGTTTTAGTTCCTGGATATAAAACGGGAATATTATTTGCTACTTCCTGGGTTTTGAAACATTAAATTCAAAAATATCAAAGATAAAAGAAAGTCTTGAAAAGGAACAAAGTTAGATGTCTCACACGTCTCGATTTCAAAACTTGTTATAAAGCTACAGTAATCAAAACAGTATGTATGGTGCTAGTATAAAGACAGATGTATAGAGCAATGGAATAGAATAGACATCCCAGAAATAAACCCTTGTATATATGGTCAAATGATTTTTCACAAGGTACCTGGACTATACAATGGGGAAAGGACAGTTTCTTTAACAAATGGTACTGGGAAAACTGGATAGTCATATGCAAAAAAATAATGTTAGACCCTTATGTCATATATAAAAATTAACTCAAAATGGATCAAAGATCTAAATGTAAGGGCTAAAACTCTAAAACTCATAGAAGAAAGTGTAATCGTAAATCCTTGTGATCTTGGATTAAGCAATGGTTTCTTAGATATGATGCCAAAAGCACAAGCAACAGAAGTAAAAATAGATAAATTGGATTTTGTCAAAACTTCTGTGCATCAAAGGACACAGTAAACAAAGTGAAAAGTCAACCCAACCGATTGAGAGTAAATATTTGCAATTCATATATGTACTAAGGAGTTAATATTCAGAATATATAAAGAACACCTACAGTTCAACAACAACAACAAAAACCAACTTGATTGAAAAATGGGTAAAGGACTTCAATAGAACATTGAAAAATGGGTAAAGGACTTCAATAGAACATTCTCCAAAGATGATATGCAAATGTCCAACAAGCACGTGAAAAGATGCCCAACATCACTAATAATTTGGGAAAAGCAAATCAAAACCACAGGATATCACCTCACACCCATTAGGATGGATAATATTATAAAAAAAAGTGTTGGTGAAGAGAAATGGAAACCATAATGCACTATTGGTGGGAGTATAAAATGGTGCAGCTCCTATAGAAAACAGTATTATGGTTCCTCAAAAATTTTTAAATAGAATTATCATATTACCCGGCAATTCCACTTCTGAATATATATCCAGAAGAATTGAAAGCAGGATGTTGGCAGGATATTTGCACACCCATCCTCATAGCAGAATTATTCACAATAGCTAAGAGGTGAAAGTAACCCAAGTGTCTATCCACGATTGAATGGATAAGCAAAATTCATACAATGGAATATTATCCAGCCTTAAAAAGGAAGGAAATCCTGACCCATGCTACAACATTGAATGAATCTTGAGAATATTATGCTAAGTGAAGTAAGCCAGTCACAAAAAGACAAATACTATATGGTTCCACTTATAGGAGGTACCTAGCGTAGTCAAATTCATAGGAACAGAAAGAAGACGGGTGGTTGCCAGAGACTGGGGAAGGTGGAAAGGCCAAGTTCTTGTTTAATGGGCATAGAGTTTTAGTTTGCAAAATGAGAAAGTTCTGGAGATTGGTTGCACAACAATGTGAATAGACTTAACGTTACTGAAGAGTACACTTGTAAACAGTTAAAATGGTAAATTTTATGTTATGTGTTTTTTCCCACGATTTTTAAAAGTGTGCATAAAAAGTGAAGGAGAGAAGACTAAGAAGATATAATTCCAGTGGAAACAAAGTATAGAACATTTTAAAAAGGAAGTGGAAGGGACCTCCCATTAAATGTCTCTTCTGTGTCAGGTGCTTTGTATAATATACCTCATTTAAAACCCAGTATTTTAATTAATTAGTTGATTATTTGGCTTAATTAATTTTGTGATTCATTTACTATTTCTGGACTTCGAAAATACATAAACTGACTCTGTTCATTTTTAACTTAGATATAAATTATGATGAAATTTTCTTATGTTTTAACTTTGCTTATCTCTTTTTCTTCTTATTTACTAGGTTGGAGAGGTACTTTGTTAGGTGTTGCTATGGCTACAGTGAATGCTATGATAGCAGAATACGGCTGTAGTTTGGAAGACATTATTGTTGTACTGGGGCCTTCAGTAGGACCTTGCTGTTTTACTCTTCCAAGGGAATCAGCAAAGGCATTTCATAATCTTGATCCCGGATGTGTACGGCTCTTTGGCTCACCAAATCCCTATGTTGACATCCGTAAAGCCACGAGGTATGCTTGATTTCAGTCCAGAACTGCAAGTTAGATTATTGCTTATTGCTTCTAAAATGAAGATAATTTTAGAAAACAATTAGTAACTCCAAGAAAAATTCAGGTGGCAGGTATTTAAGTAGCTGACATATACACTTACACAAAAACTAATTTTAAATATGAAATCTTTTCTCATTTAAGTTTGAATAACAGCAGTCTTTTGATCTGGTATCTCTTATTGGTTTAAAAGTGAAGGAAGAAACAGCTGGCATTTAATTTTAAGAGATGTACTTAAACTTCATATAGAAAAGTTGGCACTTTTTATAGAAAAGAATGGCACTTCACAGACATTCCTCAGCTAAATTCTCCTAAATATAATAAACTATCAGGAAACTGATATTTTTAAATTATTCTTATTCTCTAATTAACTGGAGGAATATATTTTTCAGCAAAAATACTAGATAATATAAACACATAGATACTTTCAAGTTTTTTATGGTCCCTTGCATTTTTGAATTTATGAAATTTTGCTATTAATAGATAATAAAAATTATTTGTCATTTCTACAAAGGAAAATTGATGTCTGATTTGAATCGTGTTTCTTTTCCAGTCAGCAAAACCTTACCCAGATTCTGCCTCATTTAGTACATAAGTAGAAAGGATTGAAATTGATTCTTAAATGTGACCTGTGAAATAAGTGTCACTAATTTATAGTCATATTTCATACCATGAAGTGTTTAAGGAGAAGCAAGTTTTCTGTGAAAAATCTGGTTAATAGAAGGAAAGGAGGCGGGAGAGCCAGATGACTACAAAGCACGCTCTGTCTGAATCAATTGAATCTTGTCTTCAAGATTCTTCTTAAATTAGTACTTGATTTTGCTTATAAAAGTTTCTTCTTAAATAATTACTTGATTTTGCTTATAGAATCCTATACTCAGATCATGTCTGCAGGACAATATGGAGGTTATACAGTTCACATATGAACTTAGATGATTAATGGTGGTGAAATCTACCATTTCCTGACTTGTCCTTGTTCTGTAACTGAATAACAATTTGCATTGTTCCAAGCAGATCTTTCCCAGAATTCTTTTACACCAATATCCATACTTTTTCCATATTGCTTTGGCTGTTGGTAAAGTAAACTTTCTGTCTTTTGAAAAATCTTTATCTAAGGATTCTTCTAGAACAGGGAGGAATTCTACCACAGAATATTCAGGACCAGAACCAAGATCTCAACCTCTGTACCTCCTGTCATCCTGACAAGTTTTTCTCCCATGTCCGAGACGGCCTTAACTTTGGTACACAGATTGGCTTCATATCAATTAGAGAATGAGGTATAGTAGCTTCTCGCTCCCTGCTCCCTCTCCCTTCTCCTCCCTCTTTGCACCTTTCCCTCCCCTCATTTTAAAAAATAATTAATTATATTTAACTTTACTTATTTATTCCTATAGGAAGAATTAATTCTCTACTTTTTAGTGAAGCAATAGTAGTAGGACAGTTAATTTTCTGTGACATACTCTAATATAAAGAGCAGCTACTTCTTTTCCTAGTTAATGAAGAATATATTATAAGTATATATAAAAGTATAAAAATAAAATAATTTTTTCATTAAAAAATCATGTATGCCATTTAACTCTCCTATGTACTTGACATCTGTATATTTTCTTTTTTTTGACATCTGTATATTTTCTATCATAACATCTTTATATTTTTCTTTTTTAAATTCTTTTAATTTTTGAGAAGAAATCTTTACATAAAAATTCGAAATTCTATAATGATAATACGTTTGTATTATCGTATGTAACAGACCAGCCTGGTTTTACAACCAAATTTCCAGCTGATTATCTATAGTAGGAGTTGGTCAGTTTTCTTTAAAGGGCTAGATAGTACATATTTTAGGCTTTGTGCAACATGTAGTCTCTGCTCAGCTATTCAACTCTGCTTTTGTAGAGCAAAAGCAGACAGGAGCAGGAAGGAATGAGTATGTCCAGCTTCAGTAAAACTTTATTTACAAGATAAAGATTTGGTCCACAGGGTATAGTTTGCTGACACTTGAGCTATAATCATAGAGCAAGATTTAGTGTAATTTCATTAAATTAGTATTTCTTAGAGATGGATTTTTTTTTTTAGTTATACAAAAAATATTTTGTGACAGTGATTTGGCACTGACCCTTTAGCATATACCTGATTTTCTTTAAGGTTACTTTTAATTGAATTAATACTGTTTTTAGGCTTTACAATGTCTTTAACTCTTTAATATACAAAAGGCTTTGATAGATTTAGTGATTCTTACATTGATATTTTAATAGCACTACTAATGGCCTCCTCATATTTGATTTCTATGTATTTTTACAGATACTTGACTGGATTTTTGCATAACTATTTCCTGCTTCCTTCCAAACCAACTGTAAGAGAGAAATTTAGCTGTTTGACATACTTAAAACCAAAAGGATTATAATGAATAATTCATCTTTCAGATATATTTTCATTATTATCCAAAGCCAAATGATTTCATTGATTCTAACAATAACTGACACAAAATTAATATGATGTATTGGGTTGGCCAAAAGATTTGCTCAGTTAATGAATACGTTGTTCAATAATGTTCTTGGTGAAAATGAAAAATGTGTCTTTTATTTTTACTTAAACCCAAATGAACTTTTTGGCCAACCCAATAGTTTATATGTTACACAGATAAGGATTATTCTTAAAGTTTGTACTCTGTATTTGTTATGTAAATCAGGAGTAGGTCTATTCAGTTTAGTATTTATTGGGTAGCCTCTATTTGTCAAGTGCTGTGTGAATCATAGGTGAAATCAAGATGAGTAATACTTTTTCCCTTTGAGTCTAATGCAGTGGAAGAGATAAACACTTCTAACATTTTAATTTTAATAGCCAAAGACTACAGGAGAAGGAAGGATTAATTCTATGTGAAAGGCAGAATAGAGAAGGTATTACAGAGAAAATGACTTACCACATGCACCCGAAAGATGATGTATAGGCTTTTGACAAATAAAGAACAACCATAACAGGTAGAGGGAATACCATAAACTAGGGCATGAAGCTGTGCGTGTATAACATGTTCTGCAAAGAGAAAGGTGTGGGCAGGAGTTACTGGAAAAACAGGTTAGAAACAGATTAGTTCAGGTTTTGAATGCTGTGTCAGAGAGTTTGGAGTTTATTTTCCAGGCAAAGAGTAGGCATAGAAAGTAGGAGAGTGTTTTTATGTCCTTGGCATTATATTTAACAGGATGGATTTAACTTGTGAGAGACTAAAGCAGAGAGATTAGTTAAGAGGCAGTCACGATACTTTTAAAAAGAAATAATGAAACCTGAATGCAGTGGAAATTAAAACAGAGGCAAGAGTAGATGAATTAGCGAGACATTTCAGAGATGGAATCTGCAGATCCTGTTCCTAGATCATGGAGGTAAGAGATGAGGAAGAGTGGAGAAGTCCCTGATGCCTCCACAGTCTCTGCTTGGCTGACTACCTAGAGTGGCAGCAAAGATGGGGAGGAGGTTTGGGGCAAGGGAGAGGGATGATGAGATTGACACACAGACTGAAGTACATCCAGATGGAAATTATGTGGTCAACAATTAGAAATAGAGACCAAGAACCTGGGAGGGAGTTGCGAAAAAGACAGCAATTTGGGAGTTGGCTATGCAGAGGCAATGCCCGAGTCTGCTGGAATAGGCTGGATCATCTCCATAGAAACATAGAGTGAGAAGAAGGGAGGTCCAAGGATGAAACGTCATGCCACACTTGCATTTGGAGAGCCAGAAGCTGAACCAGTCAAAAAGATTGATCCTAGAAGAAAAAAATGTATAGTTATTTTGGAGAAAGAAGCCAGCATAGATATGAGAGGAAAAGAAATCTTCAGGGAGTTCCCTTGTGGCCTAGTGGTTAGGATTTGGTGCTTTCACTATGGAGGCCCAGATTTGATCCCTGGTCAGCATCCTGCATGCTGTTCAGCGTGGCCAAAATACAAAAATAAATAAGTAAGTAAGTTAAAAAAAAAAAAAAAAGAAATCTTCAGAGAGAAAATGAGAAGAAACCAATGGATTAACCATGTTGAAGCTGTTCTATAGGTCATGGTGGAGGAATCAGATTTCAGTTGCTTGAGGACGAGGATGCACCAGTGTCAACCCTTCTTCGCTAGTATTTATTGGAGAAAATAAAGCACCGAGGGCTGTATTTTGAAGCATGGTGTGTGTGTGTGTGTGTGTGTGTGTATTTGGGAGGGGGGATGAGTAGTCTTAAGTGTATTTGTAGGCTGAAGAGAGGAGTTAGGCTGTTTTCACTTGGGAAAAATGGTATGTATGGTACATACTTTTAATGTGAATTGTCACATTGTACCTTAAAAAGATTTCTTATTTCATACATGTATTTCTTACCTGAATATGCAGAAAATTACATTTGTTTGGTACTTATAAAGGACTTTCAAGTCCATTACCTCATTTTACCTCTACAGGTACCCTGAAGTATATGTCAGGTGCTATTCCTTTTATTCAGATGAGAAAACTGAGCCTCGTTCAGGTAGAGGCTAAAATCACATAATTTGTGATAAAGTAAGATTTGAACCCACATCTTGTGACTCCAAATATCATTTCAGATTTTACAGTTCATCAGAGCTATCTAAATTAAATTTTTGCAACTTTTTGTTAATATCACGTATTCATCCACTCAGTCAAAATTTTGTTGAGGTGCTAGGGTAGGTTAAAAATTATAGCTATGGCCCTTAAGATATTTAATATCCAGTGAAAGTGACATTCAATAAAGCAACAATTTTAATACTGTGATATGTGTTGTAAGGTTGTTTAATTCTTTTATGTAACTCATAGCTCAGTGTGAAACTTATATATAATACCTCATTTCTTCCAATTTAGGGAAGGCATTAAATACAAATCATAGGACAAACTCATGCAATCAAACTCATGTAAAATACTCTTGTTTCATGATAACAATAAGATTAAGAAATAATTCCATTGAGAAAGATGGATAATTTTCCAGTTCTTCACTGTATATTATTTTGTTGAATGCAGAGTGTTAGGCAGCCATGTTTTACTTTATGTATCAAAATACTCCAAAACCAAATAAAAATTATGTTCGATTATCTATGATTTTGCATTATCTGTGTCAAAGCATAGAATGAAAAGTTGTCTCCTTGCTGTTTTACTGAGTGAAAAGTATTGATTCAGTAACTCAAAAACAATGTTGGTTGTTAAATAGTCATATCTTATTGCCTCTACAAGATCTCTCTCATTTTTAAGCATTTGTATATAGGTTTCTGGGACTTTCAGGGTGTAACTACAATGATGACTTTTAATAAGTTTTGTTCTGTTTTCAATCTAAGCACTACTACTAACTGCACATAGAAAATATAAGTTGTCGTTTTAGTAAGACGATGAATTAAGTTTGTAAATCAGAGTTCATGACATGATTTTTTAGAGGTGCTAATTAGCAAACTAAAATTTATCTAATTGTAATTTTAAATTCTGAAGAGTAGCATAGTGATTAAATATGCTACACTCCATTGCTTTATAAAGCAAAGGAAAACATGGTCTTTCCACTAGGAGGTAGTATTTCTACAAGTAGCTCTGCTCTGTTTCTTGGCATAAAGTTGAACCAATCTTAATCTCTGTATTTATTTGTACAAAACACATATATAGCTCTTACTTTAGATGCAACTTATAGTTCAAGTAGGTAAAAACATTTAGGAATCCTCACCTACCTGGGTCTCACTTCTACAGAATCTCCAGTAACTGCTCTTCTGTAAATAGATTGGGGGGTGGGAGGGATTCAAAGAAGCTTATTCTGTGTCACGTGACAAAAACATAAATGATACCCATGGATTCAGAAGCTGGAAATAAGAGGACAGTGACATATGAACTCATTTTATATCTCAAAGTAGGATTTGTTTTCACTCAGTTGTCCTAAAGTTGTACTTCCGATGTATCCATCCTTTTATGTGAACTCTTAGAGAGTGCCACCAATCTTAGACATGGATCTGTGTGTGTGTGCTAAATGGTAAACAAGAAGTATGTGCCATGTATGGTGCATAGCCTCTTTGCCCCAGCTAATGTAAAGTCACACAAAATACATTGGATGCAGTGGAACCATAGATTTCCCTCTATAAAAATTTTGTAAATCGGGCAGTAAAGAATGGAAGCATGGTCCTTATGCTCACTGTATGTGTTTATGGGAGCTCTGGTCCAGAGCACGTCCATTTCCATTGTAGGCAGTGTTTTTAAACTTTACTTGTGATTTCAAAGATGAGGCAACTGCTGTAAGTAATGCATTGTTCTGTGTGAGGTCATTGCTTAATGAAGGAAAAAAGAAATCTGCCAGTACTGCTTTTTCCGGGTTAATGCATTTGGTTTGGACTCACAATGATCACATGTCAGTTGTGTGGAGACAAACTTCTCATACTCTCCGTAGACGCATTTTCTTCGTAGAGAAAGAAATGCTTACATCACGCTCCCTATGTCTGTGCCAATTGCCTGAGGTGAGCTATGTCCTTTCTGTATCTGGAGCAGGCTTTTTCTTTTATGTAGTTCTCAAAAGACTGGGGTGTCCAGTTACTGTATCTTATTAAACAATTAAAATTTCTAGCAGATTCAGTAGCTCAAAATACCACATTCCTTTCTAACAACAACAAAAAGGGTACTCTCATTCCATGAGAAACATCTGTAGAAAATAGAACTGTTCATGGTGACAATTGAGTTTTGAATTTTTATTTTCCTTTATTTTCTTCTTATTTATTTTTGCATCATACATTGCTACAGTTTACATCTTACCAGTGCTTCCCTATTATTTCACTTTCCTTAAGTACTTGTTTTAGCCTGAATCTAATCAAGCTCTAGAGCTAATTATCAATGTGTAAGAAATATGGGGGAGGGAGGATTAAGTTAAAGGATACCACAAATTTGGGATGGTAAAAAAGTGATCCACTTTTTGAAACTGGTCAAGAATTTTAAAAAGTGGGAGATACAGCTGAAACCAATATGTCAACTATACTTCAATAAAATTTTTTTAAAATAAATGGCTATATCATTTTACCAAAGAAAAGATGGGAGGGGGACTGTTCTGGATTAAAATAAATTTATTAGACCTAACAGTCCCATGAAATGAGTGGGCCTAGTTTGGATTCCAGTGAGAAGAAATAAACTATAGAACATATTTTTGAGACAATTGGGAAAAATTGGAATATGATCTAGGTATTAAATGATGCCAGGAATTATTAGTTTTTCTAGAGGTTAATGATATTGAAGTTCTGTAAAAAATATCTATGTTGATCTGTATTGAACTGTGTAGGAGTAAACTGATGTGTTACATGCCAGTTGCTACCAAATGTTTCAATAATAATGATAGTAATAAGGATATGATGCAAACATGGCAAAATCTTGAATTGTTAAACCCGAGCGATGGTTTTCTGGGGGTTCATTGTACTGTTTTCTCTACTTTCGTGAATGTTTGAAATTTAGCCATAATTTTTAAAAAATTTAAACTTCTTGCACTGCTAGTAATATTTAAAGTAACATTTTTGTTTAGAAAAAGTATGTACACATTTCAATTTTCTTTATTAAAGCAGAAGATGAACATTGTCAACTCATTCTTTTATATGCATGGTGTGGGGAGTGGAGAGGAGAAAGCAAACATATCTGACCGTTGGATTCTTGTTTGAATGAAGAATATGAGAATTATATGCCATTTATATTAACACAGGAGGTCTATAATTCACAAAATAGGAAACAATAAGGAGCCACACTTTTCTGCTAAATAACTATCCTAAAATTAGAAGCTTACTTTTACATTTTCTATTAAGTGGAATCTGGTTGGTATGATGATTCCTTTAATGAAAAACTACATGGAACTTCCATCCTCTGGCATAAGAATAGTCTAGAATAGAATAAAAGTGTATGGCTTAATAGCAGTTTATGGTAAAAGTTAGTGTTTTTCAATGAGAGTTAATGGGACTGCCAAAAAACCTCATGGGATCCCAGGTTGCCATATAGAAATATACTTCTAGAATGAGCAAAGCAATGTTTCTATTCTGTTCTAAATTGATTAGACCATACTTGGGGTATTGTAGTACATTTTGGGAAGTACCCCTTAAACCAGTTCAGAGAAAAGCAATACTAATGGTGAGGGGGCCCAAAGCCAGATTATGGGAGGGATGGGTCAAAGGGACTAGAAATGATTCGCTTGGAGAAAAGAAGTCTCAGTGGAATTTAAACAACACAACATAGATATTTGAAGTACAGAATGCCGACGGAATAGAAAAAAATAGAACAAATTAGTGGAAATTATAGGAAGACTGATTTTGGATTAGTATGAGTGTTGAGAAAGGCTATCTGCCATGGGCCTTAAGTACTCCAGCAAGGCCCTGTTTGCTCTTTTTTTCCAGGACATTTATCAGGGTTGTGTTTGCAGCAAGCAATCTTGAGGGATAGGTTAAGATACCATTTTGGAGAAAAGGCAGACTTGCTTACCACTTATTATAAAAGTGAATTCCCCAAGCTCAGTGTTCTTAACCTAGGACAAAAACCTACTGTGTGCATACAATACACCTGAGCCCCTCTTTGGTGCCCCCATGGGACGTGGAGGGAAGGGAACTAAGATAAGATGTTTATCCTACTTGTTAACTATGAATAATGAAATCTTTTGTCTCTAACTCAGTCATCTCACATCTTCTGCCAATACTGGTGATAGACTAATTTATTAGCCCATAAGTAGGATTAAATCGATAAATCCCAGATCCAACAAAGGAGAAGCACATTAGTTCGTGGGTTCCCTATTGAGAGGTGTTCAAAAGTGAATGGATAAACCTCTATTTAGGATACTGCATAAACATAGCAAAAACCAAAGCCCCAGACTAGTTTTCCTTAGACATTCAATGTCATGCCAATTGCATAAATTTTATTTTTCTTTTTAGGAAAGACAGTATATAAATTTAGACTTGTCTGTAGAATACCAGAAGAGTTACTCCAAGAGAATATTGCTATGCCCCTCCAAGTTGAACCACTAGGAAATCCCTATATAAACATGGCCTCAATACGTATTTAAATGACCCAACTTCACCCATTGTCTCTGTGTATCCCTAATCTCATATTTTTTATTTGCCTTCAGATGAAGGGAGACTCAAAATTATTATGCCAAAGATGTAATTCATCTCTGATTTCATGTCAAAGCTTTTAGCACCCTGGGGAGTCAAGACTGGAATCTCGAATCTCTGCCTTGACAGCCCTCTTTCTGCCATATGACAAGTTAAGTATCTCCTACTTGTCCTATTGGAAATTCATGAACATAAGTTTTATTAGCGTTAATGAAACTTTAGTATCTAATGTGGTGGTAAGCACACTCAATATTTTTCTTTCATTGCTGAAAGCCTTTCATAATATTTACCAGAATACTTTGAAAAATGTGTATTAAAATCTAGCCTGGCTTTCTGAATGAGTGGTGTGATTCAGGTTTGGATCACATATGATATCACTGAACATAAAGTTTTAACACTAGCATCACGGTGATAACCTCTCACAGTCTTCCTTTGTCTTTTCCTTTGCATATGATTTGTGCATCATGTACATTCATCCACTGGGTGGCAATGTGTACTCAAGAATGTTTACTGTTTCTAGTTCCCTCAGACTAACTGAAATTAAGGCATCAAACTTTTATTTGGAAAATTGTCATTGTATCAAATCTTAAGAAACAATATTGCCTGAATTCAAGCTCCTACCTACAGAGATTTTAATAATGTTAATACTTCCTACCATTTACTCTTAACCACATTCTTCTCCCAATATGTTCACAGGCCACACATTTGCAAAATAGATGATCTCTCGTGCTCTTCTCAATCCATGCCATTTTATAATTATTCATACCTCACTCCTTAAACACACACATGCCCCTTCTATATTCCCCTAAACTATTTTCTGACCCCAACACTCTTAGTTCCCCGCCTCTCATTTCTGTGGCTCTTGCCTGACAGTGAATTTTTCCCCTTTTCCATTTTGTTTCTTAAATACCACATCTCCTTCACGGTGAAATCAAGAGACACATCATTAAGCTCCTATATAACATAGTATACATGCTCTCTGGTTCTGTACTACATCCTAGATAAGGAGAGCAGATTCAGGAGATTCATTTAGTCTTGGGAAGTCCAGTAGTTCCCTTTCACTTGACTTAATTGTCCAAAATGCAGAATAATACTAATTAACTAGCTCTGTGTAAGATTTATCTTCAAGTTAAGAGAGGGAAAAACTTCCAAATTAAATTGTATATCAAGTGTGATTACAACATGAGAAAACCCACAAAACTTTATATATATATATATATATTTTTTTTTTGCAACAGGACTCAGTTATAATTGGACTGCCCGACGATCCAGAATATGCTTATATCTATTTTTAAGATTATCACTTAAAAAAATACATATATTTTGTAACATACTTGAAGCAAGTTTTACTTTGTGGTGTCTTTTCTGGAAATTTTTTTTTTTTTTTTTTTTAAACATCTTTATTGGGGTATAATTGCTTTACAATGGTGTGTTAGTTTCTGCTTTATAACAAAGTGAATCAGCTATACATATACATATGTTCCCATATGTCTTCCCTCTTGCGTCCCCCTCCTTCCCACTCTCCCCATCCCACCCTTCCAGGCTGTCACAAAGCACCGAGCTAATATCCCTGTGCCTTGCGGCTGCTTCCCCCCAGCTATCTACCTTACTACGTTTGTTAGTGTGTATATGTCCATGACTCTCTCTCGCCCTGTCAAAGCTCACCCTTCCCCCTCCCCATACCCTCAAGTCCGTTCTCCAGTAGGTCTGCGTCTTTATTCCTATCTTACCCCTAGGTTCTTCATGACATTTTTTTCCCTTAAATTCCATATATATGTGTTAGCATACGGTATTTGTCTTTTTCTTTCTGACTTACTTCACTCTGTATGACAGACTCTAGGTCTATCCATCTCATTACAAATAGCTCAATTTCATTTCTTTTTAAGGCTGAGTAATATTCCATTGTGTATATGTGCCACATCTTCTTTATCCATTCATCTGATGATGGGCGCTTAGGTTGTTTCCATGTCCTGGGTATTGTAAATAGAGCTGCAATGAACATTTTGGTACATGACTCTTTTTGAATTTTGGTTTTCTCAGGGTATATGCCAAGTAGTGGGATTGCTGGGTCATATGGTAATTCTATCTGTAGTTTTTTAAGGAACCTCCATACTGTTCTCCACAGTGGCTGAACCAATTCACATTCCCACCAGCAGTGCAAGAGTGTCCCCTTTTCTCCATACCCTCTCCAGCATTTATTGTTTCTAGATTTTTTGATGATGGCCATTCTGACTGGTGTGAGATGATATCTCATTGTAGTTTTGATTTGCATTTCTCTAATGATTAATGATGTTGAGCATTCTTTCATGTGTTTGTTGGCATTCTGTATATCTTCTTTGGAGAAATGTCTATTTAGGTCTTCTGCCCATTTTTGGATGGGGTTGTTTGTTTTTTTGTTATTGAGCTGCATGAGCTGCTTGTAAATTTTGGAGATTAATCCTTTGTCAGTTGCTTCATTTGCAAATGTTTTCTCCCATTCTGAGGGCTGTCTTTTGGTCTTGGTTATGGTTTCCTTTGCTGTGCAAAAGCTTTGAAGTTTCATTAGGTCCCATTTGTTTATTTTTGTTTTTATTTCCATTACTCTAGGAGGTGGGTCAGAAAGGATCTTGCTGTGATTTATGTCATAGAGTGTTCTTCCTATGTTTTCTTCTAAGAGTTTGATAGTTTCTGGCCTTACATTTAGGTCTTTAATCCATTTTGAGCTTATTTTTGTGTATGGTGTTAGGGAGTGATCTAATCTCATACTTTTACATGTACCTGTCCAGTTTTCCCAGCACCATTTATTGAAGAGGCTGTCCTTTCTCCACTGTACATTCCTGCCTCCTTTATCAAAGATAAGGTGTCCATATGTGCGTGGGTTTATCTCTGGGCTTTCTATCCTGTTCCACTGATCTATCTTTCTGTTTTTGTGCCAGTACCATACTGTCTTGATTACTGTTGCTTTGTAATATAGTCTGAAGTCAGGGAGCCTTATTCCTCCAGCTCCTTTTTTCGTTCTCAAGATTGCTTTGGCTATTCGGGGTCTTTTGTGTTTCCATACAAATTGCGAAATTTTTTGTTCTAGTTCTGTGAAAAATGCCAGTGGTAGTTTGATAGGGATTGCATTGAATCTGTAGATTGCTTTGGGTAGTAGAGTCATTTTCACAATGTTGATTCTTCCCATCCAAGAACATGGTATATCTCTCCATCTATTTGTATCATCTTTAATTTCTTTCATCAGTGTCTTATAATTTTCTGCATACAGGTCTTTCGTATCCTTAGGTAGGTTTATTCCTAGATATTTTATTCTTTTTGTTGCAATGGTAAATGGGAGTGTTTTCTTGATTTCACTTTCAGATTTTTCATCATTAGTATATAGGAATGCCAGAGATTTCTGTGCATTAATTTTGTATCCTGCTACTTTACCAAATTCATTGATTAGCTCTAGTAGTTTTCTGGTAGCATCTTTAGGATTCTCTATGTATAGTATCATGTCATCTGCAAACAGTGACAGCTTTACTTCTTCTTTTCCGATTTGGATTCCTTTTATTTCCTTTTCTTCTCTGATTGCTGTGGCTAAAACTTCCAAAACTATGTTGAATAAGAGTGGTGAGAGTGGGCAACCTTGTCTTGTTCCTGATCTTAGTGGAAATGCTTTCAGTTTTTCACCATTGAGGATGATGTTTGCTGTGGGCTTGTCATATATGGCTTTTATTATGTTTAGGAAAGTTCCCTCTATGCCTACTTTCTGGAGGGTTTTTATCATAAATGGGTGTTGAATTTTGTCGAAAGCTTTCTCTGCATCTATTGAGATGATCATATGGTTTTTCTCCTTCAATTTGTTAATATGGTTTATCACATTGATAGATTTGCGTATATTGAAGAATCCTTGCATTCCTGGAATAAACCCCACTTGATCATGGTGTATGATCCTTTTAATGTGCTGTTGGATTCTGTTTGCTAGTATTTTGTTGAGGATTTTTGCATCTATGTTCATCAGTGATATTGGCCTGTAGTTTTCTTTCTTTGTGACATCCTTGTCTGGTTTTGGTATCAAGGTGATGGTGGCTTCGTAGAAGGAATTTGGGAGTGTTCCTCCCTCTGCTATATTTTGGAAGAGTTTGAGAAGGATAGGTGTTAGCTCTTCTCTAAACGTTTGATAGAATTCACCTGTGAAGCCATCTGGTCCTGGGCTTTTGTTTGTTGGAAGGTTTTTAATCACAGTTTCAATTTCAGTGCTTGTGATTGGTCTGTTCATATTTTCTATTTCTTCCTGATTCAGTCTTGGCAGGTTGTGCATTTCTAAGAATTTGTCCATTTCTTCCAGATTGTCCATTTTATTGGCATAGAGTTGCTTGTAGTAATCTCTCATGATTTTTTTTATTTCTGCAGTGTCAGTTGTTACTTCTCCTTTTTCATTTCTAATTCTATTGATTTGAGTCTTCTCCCTTTTTTTCTTGATGAGTCTGGCTAGTGGTTTATCTATTTTGTTTATCTTCTCAAAGAACCAGCTTTTAGTTTTATTGATCTTTGCTATTGTTTCCTTCATTTCTTTTTCATTTATTTCTGATCTGATTTTTATGATTTCTTTCCTTCTGCTAGCTTTGGGGTTTTTTTGTTCTTCTTTCTCTAATTGCTTGAGGTGCAAGGTTAGGTTGTTTATTCGAGATGTTTCCTGCTTCTTAAGGTGGGCTTGTATTGCTATAAACTTCCCCCTTAGAACTGCTTTTGCTGCATCCCATAGGTTTTGGGTCGTTGTGTCTCCATTGTCATTTGTTTCTAGGTATTTTTTTATTTCCTCTTTGATTTCTTCAGTGATCACTTCATTATTAAGTAGTGTATTGTTTAGCCTCCATGTGTTTGTATTTTTTAAAGATCTTTTCCTGTAATTGATATCTAGTCTCATGGCGTTGTGGTCGGAAAAGATACTTGATACAATTTCAGTTTTCTTAAATTTACCAAGGCTTGATTTGTGACCCAAGATATGATCTATCCTGGAGAATGTTCCATGAGCACTTGAGAAAAATGTGTATTCTGTTGTTTTTGGATGGAGTGTCCTATAAATATCAATTAAGTCCATCTTGTTTAATGTATCATTTAAAGCTTGTGTTTCCTTATTTATTTTCATTTTGGATGATCTGTCCATGGGTGAAAGTGGGGTGTTAAAGTCCCCTACTATGAATGTGTTACTGTTGATCTCCCCTTTTATGGTTGTTAGTATTTGCCTTATGTATTGAGGTGCTCCTATGTTGGGTGCATAAATATTTACAATTGTTATATCTTCTTCTTGGATCGATCCCTTGATCATTATGTAGTGTCCTTCTTTGTCCCTTTTTTTTTTTTTTTTTTTTTTTTATGCGTTACGCGGGCCTCTCACTGTTGTGGCCTCTCCCGTTGCGGAGGACAGGCTCCGGACGCGCAGGCTCAGCGGCCATGGCTCACGGGCCCAGCCGCTCCGCGGCATGTGGGATCCTCCCAGACCGGGGCACGAACCCGTGTCCCCTGCATCGGCAGGCGGACTCTCAACCACTGCGCCACCAGGGAAGCCCTCTTTGTCCCTTTTAATAGTCCTTATTTTAAAGTCTATTTTGTCTGATATGAGAATTGCTACTCCAGCTTTCTTTTGGTTTCCATTTGCATGGAATATCTTTTTCCATCCCCTTACTTTCAGTCTGTATGTGTCTCTAGGTCTGAAGTGGGTCTCTTGTAGACAGCATATATAAGGGTCTTGTTTTTGTATCCATTCAGCCAATCTGTGTCTTTTGGTGGGAGCATTTAGTCCATTTACATTTAAGGTAATTATCGATATGTATGTTCCTATTTCCATTTTATATATTGTTTTGGGTTCGCTACTATAGGTCATTTCCTTCTCTTGTGTTTCGTGTCTAGAGAAGTTCCTTTAGCATTTGTTGTAAAGCTGGTTTGGTGGTGCTGAACTCTCTCAGCTTTTGCTTGTCTGTAAAGGTTTTAATTTCTCCATCAAATGTGAATGAGATCCTTGCTGGGTAGAGTAGTCTTGGTTGCAGGCTATTCTCCTTCATCACTTTCAGTATGTCCTGCCACTCCCTTCTGGCTTGTAGGGTTTCTGCTGAGAGATCAGCTGTTAACCTTATGGGGATTCCCTTGTGTGTTATTTGTTGTTTTTCCCTTGCTGCTTTTAATATGCTTTCTTTGTATTTAATTTTTGACAGTTTGATTAATATGTGTCTTGGCGTGTTTCTCCTTGTATTTATCCTGTATGGGACCCTCTGTGCTTCCTGGACTTGATTAACTATTTCCTTTCCCATATTAGGGAAGTTTTCAACTATAATCTCTTCAAATATTTTCTCAGTCCCTTTCTTTCTTTCTTCTTCTTCTGGAACCCCTATAATTCGAATGTTGGTGCGTTTCATGTTGTCCCAGAGGTCTCTGAGACTGTCCTCAGTTCTTTTCATTCTTTTTTCTTTATTCTGCTCTGCAGTAGTTATTTCCACTACTTTATCTTCCAGGTCACTTATCCGTTCTTCTGCCTCAGTTATTCTGCTATTGATCCTATCTAGAGTGATTTTAATTTCATTTATTGCATTGTTCATCGTTGCTTGTTTCATCTTTAGTTCTTGTAGGTCCTTGTTAACTGTTTCTTGCATTTTGTCCATTCTACTTCCAAGATTTCGGATCATCCTTACTATCATTATTCTGAATTCTTTTTCAGGTAGATTGCCTATTTCCTCTTCATTTGTTAGGTCTGGTGGGTTTTTATCTTGCTCCTTCATCTGCTGTGTGTTTTTCTGTCTTCTCATTTTGCTTATCTTACTGTGTTTGGGGTCTCCTTTTTGCAGGCTGCACTTTCGTAGTTCCCGTTGTTTTTGATGTCTGTCTCCAGTGGCTAAGGTTGTTTCAGTGGGTTGTGTAGGCTTCCCGGTGGAGGGGACTAGTGCCTGTGTTGTGCTGGATGAGGCTGGATCTTGTCTCTCTAGTGGGCAGGTTCACGTCTGGTGGTGTGTTTTGGGGTGTCTGTGGCCTTATTATGATTTTAGGCAGCCTCTCTGCTAATGGGTGGGGTTGTGTTCCTGTTTTGCTAGTTGTTTGGCATAGGTTGTCCAGCACTGTGGCTTGCTGGTCGTTGAGTGAAGCTGGGTGCTGGTGTTAAGATGGAGGTCTCTGGGATATTTCCACCGTTTAATATTATGTGGAGCTGGGAGGTCTCTTGTTGACCAGTGTCCTGAAGTTGGCTCTCCTACCTCAGAGGCAGAGCCCTGACTCCTGGCTGGAGCACCAAGAGCCTTTCATCCACACAGCTCAGAATAAAAGGGAGAAAAAGTAGGGAGAATTAGTAGAAGTATGAGTAAAGAAAGAAGGAAAGGAGGAAAGGAAGGAAGGAAGAAAGAAGCAAAGAAGGAAAGAAAGGAGGGAGGGAGGGAGGGAGAGAGGAAGGAAGGAAGGAGGGAAAGAAGGAAAAAAGACAGAAAGAAAGATGATACAGTAAAAATAAAATAAAGTATAATATAGTTATTGAATTAAAAAATATTTAGAAAAAAAAAAAAAAAAGGGACGGATAGAACCTTAGGACAAATGTTGGAAGCAAAGCTATACAGAGAAAATCTTACACAGAAGCATACACATACACCTTCACAAAAAGAGGTAAAGGGGGAAAAATCATAAATCCTGCTCCCTGAGACCACCTCCTCAATTTGGGGTGATTCGTTGTCTAAAGGAGGGAAGGAAGGAAGGAAAGAAAGAAAGAACGAAGGTAAAGTATAATAAAGTTATTACAATTAAACTTAATTATTAAGAAAAAGAATTTAAAAAAAAAAAGTCATGGACGGATAGAGCCCTAGGACAAATGGTGGAAGAAAGAGTATACAGACAGGATCTCACACAGAAGCATACACGTACACATTCACAAAAAGAGGAAAAGGGAAAAAAATCATAGATCTCGCTCCTAAATTCCACCTCTTCAATTTGGGATCATTCCTTGTCTATTCAGGTATTCCACAGATGCAGGGTATATCAAGTTGATTGTGGAGCTTTAATCCGCTGCTTCTGTGGCTGCTGGGAGAGATTTCCCTTTCTCTTCTTTGTTCTCACAGCTCACAGGAGCTCAGCTTTGGATTTGGCTCTGCCTCTGCGTGTAGGTCGCTGGAGGGCGTCTGTTTCTTCGCTCAGACAGGACGGGGTTAAAGGAGCCGCTGATTCGGGGCCTCCGGCTCACTCAGGCCGGGGGTTGGGGGATGGGGGTAGGAGGGGCACTACGTGCGGGGCGGGTCTGCGGCTGCAGAGGCAGCGTGACGTTGCGGCAGAGGCCGGCGTGATGTTGCACCAGCCTGAGACCCGCCGTGCGTACTCCCGGGGAAGTTGTCCCTGGATCCCGGGAACCTGGCAGTGGCGGGCTGCACAGGCTCCGCGGAAGAGGGGTGTGGAGAGTGACCTGTGCTCGCACACAGGCCCCTTGGTGGCGGCAGCAGCAGCCTTAGCGTCTCCCGCCCGTCTCTGGGGTCCGCGGTTTTAGCCGCGGCTCGCGCCCGTCTCTGGGGTTCGCGCTTTTAGCCGCGGCTCGCGCCCGTCTCTGGAGTTCCTTTAAGCAGCGCTCTTAAACCCCTCTCCTCGCGCACCAGGAAACAAAGAGGGAAGAAAAAGTCTCTTGCCTCTTCGGCCGGTGCAGGCTTTTCCCCCGAACTCCCTCCCGGCTAGTCGTGGTGCACTAACCCCTTCAGGCTATGTTCAAGCCGCCAACCCCAGTCCTCTCCCTGAGCTCCGTCCAAAACCAAAACCCGAGCCTCAGCTCGCAGCCCCGCCCGCCCCGGCGGGTGAGCAGACAAGCCACTCGGGCTGGTGAGTGCCGGTCAGCAGCAATCGTCTGTGCAGGAATCTCCCCGCTTTGCCCTCCGCACCCGTCGCTGTGCACTACTCCGCGGTCCCGAAACTCCCCCCTCTGCCTCCCGCAGTCTCCGCCCGCGGAGGGGCTTCCTAGTGTGTGGAAACTTTTCCTCCTTCACAGCTCCCTCCCACTGGTGCAGGTGCCGTCCTTATTCTTTTGTCTCTGTTTTTTCTTTTGCCCTACCCAGTTACGTGGGGAGTTTCTTGCCTTTTGGGAGGTCTGAGGTCTTCTGCCAGCCTTCAGTAGGAGTTCTGTAGGAGTTATTCCACGTGTGGATGTATTTCTGGTGTATCCGTGGGGAGGAAGGCGATCTCCGCCTCTTACTCTTCCGCCATCTTTCTATATATTTTTTAAAAATTGAAAATAAAATAGTAGTAATAGTAGTTGCATTAGATGGTGAGATTATGAAAACTTTTGTTTCCCCTTTCTGCTTTTCTGTATTTTTCCATATTTTCTATTTTTTCTATGTATTTTAATGAACTATACTTTTTTCAAAAGAAAAACATATCTAACTGTGCCTAAACCATATTTTATCTTTCTCTTTCCTGGATTGAAAACCTCCATTTTCTTTCACATATCCTTGGCTGTCTAATTTTCCAAAAGGTACTTAATAATACTTTGACGTTTCCTTGAATCTCCACATGGTGCTGAGTGTGATGGGAGGTTTGGCTCGTGCTTTCTTTTTTTAAAAACAATCTTTATTTTAGCATAGTTTTTAGACTTACAGAGAATTGTAAAAACCCCACTTTTCCCTATTACTAACATCTTACATTAGTTTGGTACATTTGTTGCAATTAATGAACCAATATTGATACAATATTGTTAACTGAAGTTCATACCTTATTCAGATTGCCTTTGTTTTCGAGTCCTTTTTTCTGTTCCAGGATCCTATCCAGGACACCACATTACATTTAGCCATCATATCTCCTTAAGCTCCTCTTGGGTGTGACAGTTTCTCAAGCTTTCCTTATTTTTTCATGACCTCAGCAGCTTTGAGGAATACTCGTTAGGTATTTTGTAGAAAGCCCCTCAACTGGGATTTCTCTGATGTGTTTCTATTGAATAGACTTGAATTATGGATATTGGGGAAGAAGACAGCAGAGGTGAAGTCATGTCAAGGGTAAGTACTAATCAGCATGACTTAGCACCATTGATCACCTTGCTGAGGTAGTGTTTGTCAGGTTTCTCCATGATAAAGTCACTCTTTCATTCCTCCTTTCCATGCTTTATATTCTTTGGTGGTGTGTACACAGCTATACTTAGTAGGGAATTATGTTCCATCTCTGTGAAGGGAGAGTATCCACATAAATAATTTGAAAATTTTCTGCACAGATTTATCTACTCTCCTCCCTTTATTATTTATTCAATAATTTATTTATATCCAAAGGAAACAAAAACACTAATTTGAAAACATACATGCACCCCAGTGTCCATAGCAGCACTATTCACAATAGCCAAGATATGGAAGCAACCTAAATGTCCATCCATGAATGGATAAAGGAGATGTGGTACATATATACAATGGAATACTTTATCCATGAATGGATAAAGGAGATGTGGTGCATATATACAATGGAATACTACTCAGCCATAAAAAGAATGAAATAATGTCATTAGCAGCAATATAGGTGGATTTAGAGATTATCATACTAAGTGAAGTAAGGCAAAGACAAATATCATACGATATCAGTCATATGTAGAATCTAAAAAATAAAGTGAACGAATGAATATAACAAAAGAGACAGACTCACAGATAAAGAGAACAAACTAGTGGTTACTGGTGGGGAGAGGGAAGGGGGGAGGGGCAAGATAGGGGTAGGGGATTAAGAGGTACAAACTACTATGTATAAAATAAATAAGCTACAGGTTATATTGTACAACAGGGAATATAGTCAATATTTTATAATAACTTTAAATGGAGTATAATCTGTAAAAATTTTGAATCACTATGGTGTACACTTGAAACTAAAATATTGTAAATCAACTAAATATTTCAATTATAAACAATACAAAACAAAATTCAGTCATCCCAATGAATCTTCCTGTACTTTTAGTACTGATATGTAGCTTCTCTTCTGGCCCTACTTAGAGATTCTACATACACCAACACTGAGACCCAGAGATCTGGTGACTCTCCTAGGTCACCCCGCAGTTAATACTATGGAACTGGATGCCTACTCACTTGACCTTCGACCTTCAGGTCAGAGCTCTTTTCACCACAGAGCTTTGCCTCATTTAATAATTGATTTATACATTTAGCTCATTCATTTGTTCAACAAAAAATGCCTGAGTAACTGCTTCATACCTGACACTGTGCTAGGATTTGCAGGTACCTACAAATTTGGAGAGTTTATACCACTTTAAATAGAATCTAAAATTGGGTATACTGCCACCAGGTGGCGTAAACCCTCAGACTGGCAAGGATATTCGTAAGTAATTTGTAGGGAACCATTCAGTTTTTCCTCTTAGACATTTTTTCAAATTCAGATGGTGAGAACTGGTCTGAATGTGTAATCCAGGTTTATCATGTTCTGCGAAGGTGCAGCCAATCTTCCAGGCTCCCAGGCAGAAATCTTTGAGTTATTTTTGTTTCATTTCATGTTTTACTTATTGAGTCACTGCTTGTTCAAACTGGCTTCTTCCTTTACCTATAACCCCTTCATAAATATCTCCAATTTAGAAGTGTCAGGGTAAAAACACCCTGGTCTGGTCTCAGCCTCCTGCAATTTCACTGCTGCTTCTGAGCCTTTGCTCCTGATGTTCTCTTTCCCTGAAATTCCTCCTTTAAACTCTTTCATCACTGACTCACCCATGTTCAGCAAACATTGGAGTAGTCATTATGGTGACTGGTAATATATGAAGTCCCAAACTACATACTCTCTCCACATACTGCTGTGTTCCTCCCTACCCTTCTGAGGGTAGAGGATATCTAGTTGGTAAAATGGGTGTATGAACAAATACATTGAAAGCATTTACTAGGCACAGTGCTGACAAAAGTATCAGCCTTGTAGAGATGGTCAAGAAAGAAATTGGCCCCTGGGTTAGGACTGAAGTTAACTCAAACAGTGTAAATGGATACAGAGTTAAAGATGGTTTTACATGGTGAGATGAAATGGCATGGTATTTCAAAGTCTGACAATTTTAGCATAGGTAGAAGGTACGATGTGTGTAGGCAAATGCTTAAAGTTGGTATGAAAAAGAAAGGCAGGGATCAGATTGTGAGGCCCTTTGAATGACTCGCAAAAAAGTTAGGACTTTATGCTTTAGACATTAAGAGTCATTTTAATATTTAGAAAGGGGGATGACACAAACATTTGCATTTTAGAAAGATCATCTGCAGCTGTATCTGGCACGGATTGGAGAGAGGTGAGACCAGATATAAGGTAACCAGTTAGGAAATGACCATAGAGCCTGGGTGGAGAAACTAAGGCCCCAACCAAGGAAGAAGCTGTCTGAAGGAGACGCAGGGATGAATCGGAGAGATTCAACAGAATTCGATGAGGAATCAAATATGAGAGTAAGAGGAGTGCTGGGTAACCACTGGTATCCTGATTTAGGTCACTGGGTGAGTGGTGATGTCATTAAGCAGGATAGAGGATACAGGAGGCTGAGCAGTTTTTAGGTGGTGGTGGTAATGAATGTCTCGAGTCTACTTCGGGACATATTATCTGATTATTTGCACTAATCAACTTCATACATTATTAACACACAGGTTAGAACGAAAAGTCTCCGTAAAGAAACATCTCCTACTACCACACATCAATCTAATCAATATGCAGTCAAAAATATTTTAGGAGTTAAGTGAATGGGTCTTGTGGAACACATATTCCAAACTTTCCAAGACAGGTTCACTTCCTACAGTATTATTCTTTTTAATAAACACAAGTCATTAAATATATAAATTTAAGATGATTTAATTTTTTATCTCTTGTAAGACTTTTCTCATAAGTAAGTTCATAAATTATTAAAAGGTTTAAGGTATGAGTCCTGCTAGTTAGGACTCTGCAGACTAATCCAGACGAAGAACTCAACACCCAGTGAAGAGCCGCTTAGTGGTAAACTGTGTTGGTGTAAGGGCTCGTGGTGCATCCAGAAAGTGGCTGTCATTTTGGACAGAGAGAGCTGTGCTGAGAAGAGGCTGGAACTGCAGCAAAGCTCTGAAGAATGAACAGTGTCTGAAAGTCAGACATTGAGTGAGGAGAGCGCCTTAGGAAAGGAATCAAATTGGAAATAACCTCAACGTGTCCAAGGGAGATGGAGGACCATGGCCTATCTTGATTAGTCTTTCGACTCAGCCACAGAGAGAGGCTGCTAGGTGGTGTGACTCATATTTCTGCCTTCCTATATCCAGCTCCTCTTCACTTTGTGATCATTTTTCTAAGGTATAATGAAAATTTCTAGTTGTGTGGTTTCCAAGGTTTTCTTTTTCATTCCCTTCCTGACTTTTTCCCATTTCCATCTCATTCTGAATTTTAGCTTTTCTTTTTTTAAATTTTTTTATTTTTATTTATTATTTTTTAACATCTTTACTGCAGTATAATTGCTTTACAATGGTGTGTTAGTTTCTGCTTTATAACAAAGTGAATCAACTATACATATACACATATCCCCATATCTCCTCCCTCTTGCGTCTCCCTCCCACCTGTGCCATCCCACCCCTCTAGGTGGTCACAAAGCACCGAGCTGATCTCCCTGTGCTATGCGGCTGCTTCCCACTAGCTATTTTACATTTGGCAGTGTATATATGTCCATACCACTCTCTCACTTCGTCCCAGCTTTTCTGACCTTAGTCCTAAAAGCTTTTGCTAAGTTTTAGGATTCCCTAGTCACCTTACTTTCTATTTTGGGTAAGATTCCCATTTTCCTGTGAGGTATACATGCAGTCTTTTGAGATATTGAGATATTCTTCTAGCATATTTTCAAGAACTGTGGATAGATAAACGCATGGTACTGAAAAATCCATAATGTTAGGTGGATACATAATCGTGCCTCCTGCATAGTAGCCATCTGATAAATCTTTATAAATGAATGAATTTTATGTAATAACCTATTAAAAAAAGAATACATCTTTTCTATTACACATTTTTCCAAGGACTTTTTACCACCAGAGCAAGAAGTACAGTAGAGGCTCCAGGGATAAGTGGCGAGGTCACATTTCTTCTGAGATAATTCCTTTGGCTTCTCCTTTAAGTCAAGTCAAGCTCTGACTCCTGATGCTCTGAGGTAAGGTGAGGGTCAGGGACCTTGTGTGTCAACCCCCTTCTCTCCAGGGGGCCTTAGCTCAGGGATCTGTAAGAAGTGTATCAAAACATTAGTCCAAGTGTCTGACTCCACTTCAGCTATTTGTGTTTGAAATTTTGTATTTGAAAACAGTTTGCTCTTTAAAGTTGGTGAACATTCCTTTTATAATTTGTTTACACTGTTTGTTGGACAAGCTACTAATATTACTGATAGAGCAAAATTAAAATTAAACTAGCCTCACTCTGATGGTTGATTATAAATCCCAAATTAGCAAAGTCCAATTAATGAGGTTTTATTATCTACGTATATATGTGTATGTATACAGGGTTACATGTATATGAATTAAGAATGATAGCAATTTAGAAGTAGAGGGACACAGAGAAATGAATTCTATTTAAAGCCTACATTTTTGCAGATGAAGAGATTTGCAACTGGTAAATTGTTCTTCTTTTACCCAAGAGACTAGTTTATATTTAAACACAATCCAGAAATAGCCTCCTTTACAGACATAACTTGCTATGACTCCACGGCTCCATTGAGCACATACATATTATGTAATGCTCTTACTTCTACTAGCTGTGTCTTATCATCTCCCATAAGTCTCCAGCCACTTTGAAGATAGAGATTTTATTTGTCTTTGCACAATCCCCACAATACCGGTCCCAGCCCATCCCCATGCCTGATACTGGATTGAGCATCATTCAAACAAGTAGGCAGCCATGATCCTGCACTGAAATCAAGGAATCAACCATTAAGGTGATAGATCTCTTGTGAGCTTTGCAAATTTTCTTCTGCTCCAGTACATCTGACAATTTCCCCAGATAACCTTGTTTGCTATTTGGAGTCCTGTGGTCTCTACTCTTCTCCTGATAGTAGGAAGCTGTGCCCTTATGCTAAGGCTCTCCCATCCCGTTGCTTCCCTACTCTAATACCAACAACTGCAGTGGGCTGCACTGGGTTTGCCATTCTCTGGTTTGGATGCAATTTAGAATTGCTGCCACTCCCCAGCCCCCCTTTTGTGGTGCCCCTTGGCTCAACCTCCTCCATCCCGGCATGCTGGGTGGTAAGTAATGCAGGCAGCATATGTAATCCCACCCTGAGATCTAAAGCTGTTGCTTGCCTGGTACTGTTACATAAAATAAATGGATATTGAATAATTCAAAAGAGTGAATTTGGACATTAATTATTCACTCAACAAATATTTATTGAGTACCTAATATATACCATACCAGACTTTTTCCTGGGTGCTGGAGATGCAGCAGGTAACAAGATCAAATTTCTGCCCTCATGAAGGGCATTCTAGTCAGGAGGGATACAGTAAACAAATAAATTAATAGATCTATAATATAAAGTCACTGCTAAAGAGTAAGTGCTGTGAAAAAACAAGAAGCAGGGAAAGGGAATAGGAAATGACATCACCAATCAACATCACTAATCAACAGGGAGATACGAATCAAAACCTTAATGAGCTATCACCTCACACTGTCAAAATGGCTATTATCAAAAAGACAAGAAATGACAGGTGTTGGTGAGGATGTGGAAAAAAGGGAACCCCTGTGTATTGTTGGTGAGATTGTAAATTGGTGCAGGCACTATGGAAAACAGTGTGGAGGTTTCTCAAAAAATTAAAAATAAAAATAAAAAAAGAGGCATTGCTGCTGAATGGGAAGTCATTATTATTGTGACAAATGTTTCTGAGAGGTCATAGTTCATTTATTGAGTGTCTTTCATTTGCTGGATATTTGTTGGGCATTTAAGATTTAGAGATGGATAAGACACAGTCCCTGCCCTCAAGAAGCTCCAGGACAGAACTGTGAACAAATCAAAATGTCATGGAACAAATGCAACAAAAGCATTTACAATTCTCCAAGCTTGCTTTGTTGTTCCCACTTCATACATTAGAAACCAAGACTCAGGATTAAATGATTTGTTCAGTATTATACCACAGACAAAACTGAAATCCAACATGGGGATAGGGAGTTAAAACCTAAACCCTTCCTGTCATTCTATTACAACCTTTCTCAGAAAGTGAATGCAGAGGTGATCCAGTCCAATACCTCACTGGAGGCTGGAATCCTTGTAACCTTAAGTAGCAAAAAGCTAGCATCTTGGTGAATTGGGCCCCACGATAATGGATGTAAAATGGATTACATATGCTTTGTCCTGCTTTATAATTCTACTCTTTTTACCCATTGACTTAGATTGCCCATCAAAATAACATTTATAATATTAAATAGTGAGTTAGATTTGCATACGTATCCTGGACTAGTAGAAATCTGAGATGTCCACTGGATGATACTTTGGTCAGTTTTTAAAGTATCTGAGTCACAGTCCATAGCCTTTTAGTGGATTGAATTTTTGTTGATATAAACTATTTTGATGATAAAGGCAAAACCGAATGGATCATCAGGTCGTCCATTCCTGAGAAGTTAAAAGGATTGTGGACAGTAATATGGTATCCCGAGGGCTGGAGTGTATGTATAATTACAACTTTCAGTTCTGTTAGCCACTATGAAGCTATTACTATAATCTTCTATATCAGTATTTATTAAGTGTGTCGTAACAGTTCCAATATGAAAAGGCTCTTCATATTTGTTCAGAAAAAATATCTGTGAGCTAATTTTTGCAGAACATTTACCATAACTCTGTTAAGAAAAATTATAGGTACCCTACTAATTGTTCCCATGTTAAGAAAGAGAAACTAAACTAGAGCAGGAAATAAAAAATATGCGCTTCACTTGGGTACAGTAATAAGTCATTCGAAGAGTCCAAGATAGGACAGGATTCTAGTGGCTACTAGTGTGGATTAATAGAGTTTTAGATTTTGAAACAAAACTTTGGGGGAATGTTAAGGGCACAAAAACAAACCCACGCACTAAGGCTTAATTTTCTGTAGCCTAACAGAGAGAAATTTAATGAGTACATTTAATGCTCAGGCAAGAACTGGGATAGTTATGAAGACTAGAAAGGATTAGAAAGCTTGGTGAATCAGAACAATGTTTCTGTGCCATCATTTTACACTGGAGGATGTTTGCGTTTTGTTCGTTTCTTGTAGTGAGTTTCATATTGGCTACTTGAGGTCTGGTATTTGGGTTTACTTCAGTTCCAGTTAGCATAATACTGAATGCCAATGTTTTGTTACTTCAGTGTTCTCTCCTTTCACGATTCCCAAGTTTGTCAGCACTAGAGGAAGACCTTCCATGGAAGCTTAGTATTGAAAGTCTGTCTCAGTATTGAGAGTTTCTTACACCAACAGGGACCCTGCAGCAAAGCTGCAGCTGTTGCTTTCCCACCTTGATGGTGGAGCATCGGAGCTGAGGTGGGCCTATTCTTCAGATAGCCTTCACTGCTGAATCTGCTAGAAAACACTTTCAATAGACCTCTGGTGGAATCTGGAAAATAATGACAAGAAAACAAAGTCCCTCAACTGCAGGTCTAGATACTCAGAAAATGTTTTATTTACAGTGGGCAAATATCCTTAGAGAGTTTTAGGAGCTATTCCCACATGTGTGTTTGATATAGAAACAGGATCTCAGTTATTTCTATCTCTGGAGGGGATATGTGTTTACACAACAGAAGGGTGAGGTTTTAGAATGTTTTGTCTATGAACCTATGTGAGCAGGCCCCTAGTAAAAGGAATTAGGTCTATTAGGATCTATCCATTATTACTATCTAGCTATTAGGGTCTATTAGGAATTGATACATTTTCTTTTTATTATTTTTCTTTTTTGTCTTATTTTTAAAAAGACAAGTGGATGGGAAAATGTATTGGCCCTCTGCCTTTGGATCAGAAGGTAAACATTCTCGCATTATGGAATAAATTATTTGGAAAAGGGTAAATTGAAGAGTTAGAACAATTTGAGATGGGAACACACAACCTATTTCTCTGCCAATAATGGACATTACCTCATGACTATGTTTGAAATTTTCCTCAGCCTGCTTGTAAGGGCTGGAATTGATCAATTCAAGCATTTCCTTGACACCAACTTGATTTTTCTCCATCTGAATTTCACACAATTTTCTTCTAGCTAGAAGGTAATTTGTTTGGCTCATTATAAAAAATGTTGAAATGGCAAAAGTTTCCAAGATTATGTCTATTTTTTTCTTTCTTTTGGTAAAACCAAACTGCTTCAATAGTCAATTGCCTAGTTAAATGATTAAATTCTTAACTATTCCCATGGCTTGCAGGATTATGGTTGTAAAAACATTAAGTCCTACAGAAAACTTATGTAACTTGTACTAACATCTTTTGGAAATGAGATCCTTTCTTCTTTAAAAATTCTGCCATTTTTCTCTTCCATAGAGATTGAATTACTTGTTTACCCTTTTTGTTTAAAGGCAGACTATTAGATTTCTCTCAATTATTACATCCTTTATTATAAGTATGACTCAGCTGAACATTATTGTGACCTGTTTTTTAAAAATATCTTTCTTCCCTTTATTTTGGGGAATTGAATTGGTGTGCTAGTGCTTTTCTTTCCTGTGAAGGAGACTGATTGTTCTTGTGGTGAAGGCTTCTAGTTTACTTGGACATCTTTAGATATAATTTGATTATTTTATGGTGGTTGGACTTTTCTTTCCTTTGGACCAACACCTATTCTGCACCTTTCCCTTTTTGTACTTTTTTCTACTCATTATTCAGATGGTCTTTCTCTTCTAGTATCATATTACTTTAATGATTGTAGCTTTGTAATATATATTTTTAAACATCTTTATTGGAGTATAATTGCTTTACAATGTTGTGTTAGTTTCTGCTTTATGACAAAGTGAATCAGCTGCATGTACACATATGTTTCCATATCCCCTCACTCTTGCGCCTCCCTCCAAACCTCCCTATGCCACCCCTCTAGGTGGTCACAAAGCACCGACCTGATCTCCCTGTGCTATGCGGCTACTCCCCACTAGCTACCTATTTTATGTTTGGTAGTGTATATATGTCCGTGCCACTCTCTCACTTTGTCACAGCTTACCCTTCCCCCTCCCCATATCCTCAAGTCCATTCTCTAGTAGGTCTGTGTCTTTATTCCCATCTTGCCCCTAGGTTCTTCATGACCTTTTTTTCTTTTTTTTTCTTGGATTCCATATATATGCGTTAGCATACGGTATTTGTTTTTCCCTTTCTGACTTACTTCACTCTGTATGACAGACTCTAGGTCCATCCACCTCACTACAAATACTTCAGTTTCATTTCTTTATACGGCTGAGTAGTAATCCATTGTATAAACATGCCACATCTTCTTTATCCATTCATCTGTCGATGGACACTTAGGTTGCTTCCATGTCCTGGCTATTGTAAATAGTGCTGCAATGAACATTGTGGTACATGTCTCTTTTTGAATTATGGTTTTCTCAGGGTATATGCCCAGTAGTGAGATTGCTGGGTCATATGGTAGTTCTATTTTTAGTTTTGTAAGGAACCTCCATAATGTTCTCCATAGTGGCTGTATAAATTTACATTCCCACCAACAGTTCCCTTTTCTCCACACCCTCTCCAGCATTGATTGTAGATTTTTTGATGATGGCCATTCTGACCATCAGGGAGAGGTGATAACTCATTGTAGTTTTGATTTGCATTTCTCTAATGATTACTGATGTTGAGCGTCCTTTCATGTGTTTCTTGGCAATCTGTATATCTTCTTTGGAGAAATGTCTATTTAGGTCTTCTGCCCATTTTTGCATTGGATTGTTTGTTTTTTTGATATTGAACTGCATGAGCTGCTTCTATATTTTGGAGATTAATTCTTTGTCAGTTGCTTCATTTATGAATATTTTCTCCCATTCTGAAGGTTGTCTTTTCGTCTTGTTTATGGTTTCCTTTGCTGTGCAAAAGCTTTGAAGTTTCATTAGGTCCCATTTGTTTATTTTTCTTTTTATTTCCATTTCTCTAGGAGGTGGGTCAAAAAGGATCTTGCTGTGATTTATGTCATAGAGTGTTCTGCCTATGTTTTCCTCTAAGAGATTTATAGTGTCTGGCCTTATATTTAGGTCTTTAATCCATTTTGAGTTTATTTTTGTGTATGGTGTTAGGGACTATTATAATTTCATTCTTTTACATGTAGCTGTTGAGTTTTCCCAGCACCACTTATTGAAGAGGCTGGCTTTTCTCCATTGTATATTTTTGCCTCCTTTATCAAAAATAAGGTGACCATATGTGCGTGGGTTTATCTCTGGGCTTTCTATCCTGTTCCATTGATCTATATTTCTGTTTTTGTGCTAGTACCATACTGTCTTGATTACTGTAGCTTTGTAGTATAGTCTAAAGTCAGAGAGCCTGATTCCTCCAGCTCCATTTTTCTTTCTCAAGATTACTTTGGCTATTCGGGGTCTTTTGTGTTTCCACACAAATTGTGAAATATTTTGTACTAGTTCTGTGAAAAATGCCATTGGTAGTTTGATAGGGATTGTATTGAATCTGTAGAATGTTTTGGGTAGTATAGTCATTTTCACAATATTGATTCTTCCAATCCAAGAACATAGTATATTTCTCCATCTGTTTTTATTATCTTTAATTTCTTTCATCAGTGTCTTATAATTTTCTGCATACAGGTCTTTTGTCTTCTTAGGTAGGTTTATTCCTAGGTATTTTATTCTTTTTGTTGCAGTGGTAAATGGGAGTGTTTCCTTAATTTCTCTTTCAGATTATTCATTAGTGTATAGGAATGCAAGAGATTTCTGTGTATTAATTTTGTATCCTGCTACTTTACCAAATTCATTCTAGTAGTTTTCTGGTAATATCTTTAGGATTCTCTATGTATAGTACCATGTCATCTGAAAACAGTGACAGTTTTACTTCTTCTTTTCCAATTTAGATTCCTTTTATTTCTTTTTCTTCTCTGATTGCTATGGCTAAAACTTCCAAAACTATGTTGAATAATAGTGGTGAGAGTGGGCAACCTTGTCTTGTTCCTGATCTTAGAGGAAATGGTTTCAGTTTTTCACCATTGAGAATGTTGTTGGCTGTAGGTTTGTCATATATGGCCTTTATTATGTTGAGGTAAGTTCCCTCTATGCCCACTTTTTGGAGAATTTTTATCATAAATAGGTGTTGAACTTTGTCACAAGTTTTTTCTGCATCTATTGAGATGATCATATGGTTTTTATCCATCAATTTGTTATACATCAATTTGTGGTGTATCACATTGATTGATCTTCATATATTGAAGAATCCTTGCATTCCTGGGATAAACCCCATGTGATCATGGTGTATGATCCTTTTAATGTGCTGTTGGATTCTGTTTGCTAGTATTTTGTTGAGGAGTTTTGCATCTATGCTTATCAGTGATATTGGCCTGGAGTTTTCTTTTTTTGTGACATCTTTGTCTGGTTTTGGTATCAGGGTGATCGTGGCCTTGTAGAATGAGTTTTGGAGTATTCCTCCCTCTGCTATATTTTGAAAGAGTTTGAGAAGGATAGGTGTTAGCTCTTCTCTAAATGTTTGATAGAATTCGCCTGTGAAGCTATCTAGTCCTGGACTTTTCTTTGTTGGAAGATTTTTAAATCACAGTTTCAATTTCATTACTTGTGATTGGTCTGTTTATATTTTCCATTTCTTCCTGGTTCAGTCTCGGAAGTTGTGCTTTTCTAAGAATTTGTCCATTTCTTCCAGGTTGTCCATTTTATTGGCATATAGTTGCTTGTAATAATCTCTCATGATCCTTTGTATTTCTGCAGTGTCAGAGGTTACTTCTCCTTTTTCATTTCTAATTCTGTTGATTTGAGTCTTCTCCCTTCTTTTCTTGATGAGTCTGGCTAATGGTTTATCAATTTTGTTTATCTTCTTTGAGAACCAGCTTTTAGTTTTATTGATCTTTGCTATTGTTTCCTTCATTTCTTTTTCATTTATATCTGATCTGATCTTTATGATTTCTTTCCTTCTGCTGACTTTGGGGTTATTTTGTTTTTCTTTCTCTAATTGCTCTTGGTTAGGCTATTTATTTGAGATGTTTCTTGTTTTTTTTTTTTTTTTTTTTTTTTTTTGGTACACAGGTATCTCACTGTTGTGGCCTCTCCCGTTGCGGAGCACAGGGTCCAGACGCACAGGCTCAGCGGCTGTGGCTAATGGGCCCAGCCGCTCCGCGGCACATGGGATCCTCCCGGACCAGGGCACGAACCCTTGTCCCCTGCATTGGCAGGCGGACTCCCAACCACTGCACCACCAGGGAAGCCCTGTTTCTTGTTTTTTGAGGTAGGATTTGTATTGCTATAACTTCCCTCTTAGAACTGCTTTTGCTGAGTCCCGTAGGCGTTGGGTCATTGTGTTTTTGTTGTTATTAGTTTCTGGGTATTTTTTGAATTCCTCTTTCATTTCTTCAGTGATCTCTTGGCTATTTAGTAGGGTATTGTTTAGCCTCCATGTGTCTGTATTTTTTACAGTTCTTTTCCTGTAATTGATATCTAGTCTCATAGCATTGTAGTCAGAAAATATACTTGATATGATTTCAATTTTCTTAAATTTACCATGGCTTGTTTTGTGGCCCAAGATATGATCTGTCCTGGAGAATGTTCCATGAGCACTTTGAGAAGAAATATCATTCTGTTGTTTTTGGATAGAATGTCCTATAAGTATCAATTAAGTCCATCTTCTTTAATGTGTCATTTAAAGCTTGTGTTTCCTTATTTATTTTCATTTTGGATGATCTGTCCATTGGTGAAAGTGGGGTGTTACAGTCTCCTACTATTGTTATGTTACTGTCGATTTCCCCTTTTATAGCTGTTAGCATTTGCCTTATGTATTGAGGTTCCTCTATGTTGGGTGCATAAATATTTACAATTGTTATATCTTCGTCTTGGATTGATCGCTTGATCTTTATGTAGTGTCCTTCTTTGTCTCTTTTAATAGTCTTTATTTTAAAGTCTATTTTGTCTGATATGAGAATTGCTACTCCAGCTTTCTTTTGACTTCCATTTGCATGGGATATCTTTTTCCATCCCTTCACCTTCAGTCTGTATGTATCCCTAGGTCTGAAGTGGGTCTCTTGTAGACAGCATATATATGGGTCTTGTTTTTGTATCCATTCAGCCAGTCTATGTCTTTTGGCTGGAGCATTTAATCCATTTACACTTAAGATAATTATCGATATGTATGTTCCTATTACCATTTTCTTAATTGCTTTGGGTTTGTTTTTGTAGGTCTTTTCCTTTTCTTGTGTTTCCTGCCTAGAGAAGTTCCTTTAGTATTTGTTGTATAGCTGCTTTGATGGTGCTGAATTCTCTTAACTTTTGCTTGTCTGTAAAGGTTTTAATTTCTCCGTCAAATCTGAATGAGATCCTTGCTGGGTAGAGTAATCTTGGTTGTAGTTTTTTGCCTTTCATCACTTTAAATATGTCCAGCCACTCTCCTCTGGCTTGCAGGGTTTCTGCCAAAAGATCAGCTGTTAACCTTATGGGGATTCCCTTGTATGTTATTTGTCGCTTTTCCCTTGCTGCTTTTAATATTTTTTTCTTTGTATTTAATATTTGACAGTTTGATTAATATGTGTCTTGGTGTGTTTCTCCTTGGATTTATCCTATATGGGACTCTGTGCACTTCTTGGACTTGATTGCCTATTTTCTTTCCCATGTTTGGGAAGTTTTCAACTATAATCTCTTCAAATATTTTCTCAGTCCACTTCTTTTTCTCCTCTTCTTCTGGGACCCCTATAATTTGAATGTTGGTGCATTTAAAGTTGTTCCAGAGGTCTCTGAGAGTGTCTTTAATTCTTTTCGTTCTTTTTTCATATTCTGCTCTGCAGTAGATATTTCCACTATTTTATCTTCAGGGTCACTTATCCATTCTTCTGCCTCAGTTATTCTTCTATTGATTCCTTCCAGAGAATTTTTAATTTCATTTATTGTGTTGTTCATCATTGTTTGTTTGTTCTTTAGTTCTTCTAGGTCCTTGTTACACGTTTCTTGTATATTCTCCATTCTATTTCCAAGATTTTGGACCACCTTAACTATCATTATCCTGAATTCTTTTTCAGGTAGACTGCCTATATCCTGTTCATTTATTTGGTCTGGTGGGTTTTTAACCTTGCTCCTTCATCTGCTGTGTGTTTCTCTGTCTTCTCATTTTGCTTAACTTACTGTGTTTGAGGTCTCCTTTTCACAGGCTGCATGTTCATAGTTCCTGTTGTTTTTGGTGCCTGCCCCAAGTGGGTGAGGTTGGTTCAGTGGGTTGTGTAGGCTTCCTGGTGGAGGGGACTGGTGTCTCTGTTCTGGTGGATGAGGCTGGATCTTGTCTTTCTGGTGGGCAAGGCCATGTCCGGTGGTGTGTCTGTGAACTTAGTATTATTTTAGGCAGCCTGTCTGCTAATGGGTGGGATTCATTCCTGTCTTGCTAGTTGACTGTCATGGGGCATCCAGCACTGGATCTTGCTGGCTGTTGGGTGGATCTGGGTCTTAGTGTTGAGATGGAGATCTCTGGGAGAGCTTGTACCGATTGATATTACATGGGGCTGGGATGTCTCTGGTGGTCCAATGTCCTGATCTCGGCTCTCCCACCTCAAAGCCTCAGGCCTGACACCAGGCCAGAGCACCAGGACCCTGTCAGCCACACAGCTCAGAAGGAAAGGGAGAAAACTGAAAGAAAAATTTATTAAACTAAAATAAAAAAAGAGAGCAACCAAGCCAATAAACAAATCCACCAATGATAACAGGCGCTAAAACTACACTAAGATTAAATATAAAAATCTGAAACAAATCAGTCATTGACAGCCGACCCCAAGTCTACAGTTGCTCCCACAGTCCACCACCTCAATTTTGGGACAATTCGTTGTCTATTCGTGTATTTCACAGATGAAGGTTACATCAAGTTTATTGTGGGGATTTAATCTGCTGCTCCTGAGGCTGTTGGAGAGATTTCCCATTATCTTCTTTGTTCGCACAGCTCCTGGGGCTCAGCTTTGGTTTTGGCCCAACCTCTGCATGTAGGTTGCCCTCAGGCATCTGTTCCCACCCAGACAGGATGAGGTTAAAGCAGCAGCTGATTAGGGGGCTCTGGTTCACTCATGCTGTGGGGAGGGAGGGGTATGGTAGTTATAATTGGAATGCGGGGTGAGCCTCCAGTGGCGGAGGCCGGCATGACGTTGCACCAGCCTGAGACGCACTGTGTGTTCTCCCAGGGAAGTTGTCCCTGGATCACGGGACCCTGGCAGTGGCGGGCTACACAGGCTCCCCGGGGTGGGGGCTGTGGATAGTGACCCATGCTTGCACACAGGATTCTTGGTGGCAGCAGCAGCAGCAACATTAGCATTTCATGCCCGTCTCTGGTGTCCGAGCTGATAGCCGTGGCTTGCGCCCTTCTCTGGAGCTCATTTAGGTGGTGCTCTGCCTCTTCTGGGCAGACAGGGAAGGAATCCCCTCTCCTCACATACCCCGAAACAGTGGTCTGTTGCCTCTTCCGCAGGTCCAGAATTTTTCCCGGACTCCCTCCCAGCTAGCTATGGTGCACTAGCCCCCTTCAGTCTGTGTTCACACAGCCAACCCCAGTCCTCTCCCTGGGATCTGACCTCCGAAGCCCAAGCCTCAGCTCCCAGCCCCCACCTGCCCCGGTGGGTGAGCAGACAAGCCTCTCAGGCTGTTGAGTGCTGGTCGGCACTGATCTTCTGTGCAGGAATCTCTCCACTTTGCCCTGTGCACCCCTATTGCTGCGCTCTCCTCCGTGGCTCTGAATCGTCCCTCCCGCCCAACCCCCATCTCTGTCCATGAATGGTCTTCCTAGTGTGTGGGAACTTTTCCTCCTTCACAGCTCCCTCCTTCACAGCTCCCTCCCAGAGGTGCAGGTCCTGTCCCTATTCTTTTGTCTGTGTTTTTTTTTTTTTCTCTTGCCCTACCCAGGTACGTGGGGATTTTCTTGGCTTTTGGGAAGTCTGAGGTCTTCTGCTAGTGTTCATTAGGAGTTGTTCCACATGTAGATTTATTTTTGATGTATTTGCGGGGATTAAGGTGATCTCCATGTCTTACTCCTCTGCCATCTTGAAGGTCCTCTCTGTAATATATTTTGAAATTAGGATGCCTCCAGCTTTATTCTTCTTTCTCAAGATCTCAAGATCAAAGTAGCTTTGGGCTATTCAAAGTCTTTTGTGATTTCGTATGAATCTTAGAATTTTTTTTTCTATAAAAAATGCCACTGGGATTTTGATGGGAATAGTATTGAGCCCTGCAGATTGCTTTGGGTAGTATGGGCATCTTAACAATATTAAGTCTTCCAATCCATGAACATGAGATGTTTTCCATTTACTTGCATTTTAAATTTCTTCTTTAATTTCTTTCTTCAGTGTATTACAGTTTTCAGTGTACAAGTTTTTCCAACTACTTGGTGAAGTTTATTTTAAGTATTTTATGCTTTTTGATGCTACTGCAAATGGGATTGTTTTCTTACCTTCCTTTTTGCATGGTTCATTGTTAGTATATAGAAACGCAACTGGGTTTTGTGTGTTTTTCTATCCTGCAACTTTACTGAATTCATTATTAGTTCTAAGATTATTTTTGGTGAAATCTTTAGATTTTCTGTGTATAAGAACATGTTATCTGTAAACAGAGATCATTTTACTTTTCTCTTTCTGATTTGGCTGCCTTTTTTTTGTTACCTAATTGCTCCAAGACCTTCAGTACTATGTTGAATAGAAGTTCACCACTAAATTTCAATCAATTACAGGTCACAGTGATTCAATCTCTGAAATATATTTTCCTTTTCTCTCTTTCATTCCAACACTGCTGCCACTCTGGTTTTTGTCACTTCTTTCTCTTCAATAGCCTAACTTTTCTCTTCTTGATCCTAGGTTGCTCCTTTCTTTTTCCACCTGCCAGTGGAGTGAACTTTCAGCAACAAAAATGCTCCCTTTCTTAAACACATTAATGACATGTATTCCTATAACTTTGGGGACAAAAATAACATTTTCTTTTTGAGCTTAGCATGTAAGGCCCTTCACAATCTGATTTCCACACACCTCTCTAGTTTCATCTCTTACCAGTCCTTCATACAAACTATTTACCAAAAAGAATGCCTATCATCATGTAAATACTGTGCACTTTCCTACTTCTGGGCTGTGGTGCAAGCTCTGAACATCATAAGATCTTTTCTAAAATATCTTCTCCGAATCTGCCTCTTATCCTTCTACTCATTCATCATCAGTCAGCTCAGTGTCATTGCCACCTAATTTCATTCAGTGCCCTTCTTTTGTGCTCTTATAGTGTGCATATCATACATTCATCTTTTTAACTAGACAACATGCTTCTAGAGTTGTTACTCTATGCTTTAATATATTTTCTAGTATAGTCATTGATTATTTTTACATTCTAACAAAATAAAAGAATTGAGGGGATATCTATTGAGGGAATTGGTGATGTTGAGCTGCAGAAGAGAACGGTGTGGAAGGGTGAGGTGGGCAACAGAGAGGTGGTGGATCATGATACCTGTTTCCACACCTGAAGTCTTTCATAATGAAGGGTTTATATGTCCATCTGGGGGAGATTGCAGGGGAGCAGATTTTCTCTTGATGTAAGAAAAATGAACCGAGTTTTCTGAAGAAAGAATAGGCTACTGGGTCAGGAGGAAGTGAATAAATCACTTCTGGGTCTGTTTCGAGAAACGTTGGACTGTCTCTCCTGATTGAGTAATGTTTCTGTTGAAGGAAGGAATTCAGCCTCTTCTGGAGGGTTTGATCAGATGGCCTATGACATCTCTTCCAACTTTTACATTCCACCATTATTTTCTAAAATAAAAATAAAAATAAAAATAAAAATTACAGCTTCTTTTAAAAGAACGAGATACCACTATATATCCAATAGAATGGCCAAAACCTGGAACACTGACAATACCAAATGCTGACAAGGATTTGAAGCAACAGGAATTCTTATACATTGCTGGTGGAAATACAAAATGGTACAACCACTTTGGAAGAGAGTTTGGTGGTTTCTTACAAAAATAAACATACGTCTCCAGTAAACATATAATCCAGCAATTGTGTTCCTTGGTATTTACCCAAATGATTTGAAAACATAGGTCCATATAAAAAACCTCCACACAGATGTCTATAGTAGCTTTATTTATAATTTCCCAAACTTGGAAGTAACCAAGATTTCCTTTAGTAGGTGAATGGATAAATAAATTATGGTACACCCAATCGAATATTATTCAGTTCTACAAAGAAATTAGCTATTAAGCCATGAAAGATACAGAGGAAGCTTAAATGCATATTACTAAGTGAAAGAAGCCAATATGAAAAGGTGACATACTGTATGATTCCAACCTAATGACATTCTGGAAAAGGTAAAACTATGAAGACCATAAAATGAAAAGTGGTTGGGAGGAATGAATAGGCAGAGCATAGTTTGTTTTTTTTTTAAGGTAGTTAAAGTACTCTGTGTAATATTATAGTGATGGATATATGTCCTTATACATTTGTCCAAATCCATAGAAGGTATAACACCAAGAGTGAAACCTAAGGTAAACTATGGACTGTGGGTGATTATGATGTGTCAATGTAGGTTCATCCTTGGTTAAAAAAAAAAAAAAGTACCGTGCTGGTGAGTGATATTGATATTGAGGGAGGCTGTGCATATGTTGGGCAGGGAACATAGGGGAAATCTCTGTACCTTCCTTTCAATTTTGTTGTAAACCTAAAGCTGCTCTAAAAGATAAAGTCTTTAAAAAACTAAATAACAGCTTCTTCACACTTAAACCTTGAAAACAGATTGACCTACATAGTACTACTTAGAAGGTTTCAGTGAAGCCAAAGGAACATAGGCCCCTTTCAGAATTCAGGTTTGAACTTATTTATTGCAAAGGTGTTTGATAGTGTGGCTTCCTGATTTCTGTCATTCACCCTTTTCCTCATCAGTATCCCATTCCTGATGGCCAACATCTAACAGTACAATGATCAAGGAACAATGTTTTATGTATCCTAAGATACCTATCTTACTCTATCTTGTGTTACATTCCTTTTTGTGCTTGAATATCTACCCAATTAGATTGTGAACGATGTCTTAAATTTTTATGTACCCTCTGTAGCTTTTATATCTGTCCTTAGCGAGGATTCCACAAATGATTGTTAAGGTGAATTGAATTTAGGCTACAGGATGAAACAGATTCAGCTAATCCATTCTAAAACATTGTAGTAGGGGCTTCTCTGGTGGTGCAGTGGTTGAGAATCTGCCTGCCAATGCAGGGGACACGGGTTCGAGCCCTGTTCTGGGAAGATCCCACATGCCGCGGAGCAACTAGGCCTGTGAGCCACAACTACTGAGCCTGTGTGTCTGGAGCTTGTGCTCTACAACAAGAGAGGCCGCGACAGTGAGAGGCCCACGTACCGCGATGAAGAGTGGTCCCTGCTCGCCACAACTAGAGAAAGCCCTCGCACAGAAACGAAGACCCAACACAGCCAAAACTAAATAAATAAAAATTAAATTAAAAAAAATTACCCTCTAAAACATTGTAGTAATCTACCAGAGGGATAAAATAGGAAAAAAACAAAACAAAAACCATGAACATGGGACCTCAGGATACTCTGGCATTTCAGTTTCTGAAATGTGGCAGTCTGGTAGTACTGGCAAGTTGGGAAGAGAGGTATGCCAGTTACAGGGTGAGGAGGTGAACAGTACAGCTGAGAGTCAAGAGGAGTGACATGGACTGAGCACCTATGTCCTGACTTAGCCTCAAGTGGTCCTCAGTAGAATCTAACAGGTGGACCCTCCTGGGGATCCAGGAAATACTGCAAACACAGGGAATTCAGTCCATTGTTAATGTTGGCCAGATCACAGACAGTATGAGTTAGGAAATACCAGAATTCACAAAGCAAGAATGTTTCTGTCTTTTTCATAGGCATCTAAAAATGGAATTAGCTACCAAAGAGAAAGAAAGAAACAACCAGATTTTTCAAGAGGAGGAGGAGAGGTTGTAATTCCTCTTTTTTTTTGCGGTACGTGGGCTTCTCACTCTTGTGGCCTCTCCCGTTGTGGAGCACAGGCTCCGGACGCGCAGGCTCAGCGGCCATGGCTCACGGGCCCAGCCGCTCCGCGGCATGTGGGATCTCCCCGGACCGGGGCACGAACCCGTGTCCCCTGCATCGGCAGGCAGACTCTCAACCACTGTGCCACCAGAGAAGCCCCCCTCTTTTTTTTTTCTTACAGATTTTTCTATGGCTAGCAAAACTATGCTCGTCAATCCTTTGGTGTTGACAGCAAAGTATCCCACAGTATCTGCCAGGTAGCTGTTGATCTGTAAATCATCCACCTTCTCCCATACTTATTGCCTCTGGAGGGCCCCTGTGGGGCAGCCTCCTGCTTGAAGCTGAAAATAATTGCTGATCTTTATAAAGGCAGAGAGAGGCCTGAGGGAAGGAATACTGGACATAGAGACTAGTGGCATTGGAGAAAGGGGAGCTGACTAGTTTGCAAAGTAAACTTTTCCTCAAAAATTCAATTGAAAGCATTCACAAGTCTGCACATCCAGCCTTGTTGGCTGGTCATCTGCGGCAGCAGAGTTCAGATATGATGACAGAGCTATGTGAATCCTGGGTGGAGAGACATTCCCGTGATGTGCCCTGTGGGACCTTCTGCCTTCCTGCTGACAGCATCATCTGTTCCAAAAAAAAAAAAAAATTATGCTTCTAATTAAGACTGAAGCTGAGAAATTTTCCTGACAGGGGTGGAAGTTGTAGCATGCATGGCCCATTAGATTTGCATTCTTTGTTCAGTGGGACATAAAGTCACTACTTTATCAACAAATTGAAACACCGAGGATATTCTCTCTCTCTGACTTTCCTACATACAATCATTACACCGCCCCACACGCATGCATGAGAACACACATCCAGTTACTACTTTAGTGTAAGCTCTTTTTTCCTCTTTTATAGTTTTAGGTGGAATCAATCAGTCAATCAATTTCTCTGTGTGTCTCTGTCTCTTTCTCTCTTTCTTCAATATTTCCCAGACTTGTGGGGGACTTTCCCTCCAGATTTGGTGATTTTAAATTCAGGACAACCCTGATAGAATAAAGACTTTTTACCACTAAGGAGATTTGAGAAAAATAGGCGTCTGTCCCTAAAGGAAATAGCGAAAGTTCATTCCTAACAAATTTTTGAATGGGCATTAACTGCTGAAATAAGTGAAATAAGTTGACAGTTTCCCACAGTGGCTAATTTGAAGGGGACAAGAGGTACCTAGAAGTACAGAGTTTGGTGCATTTGCTAAAACTAAAACAGCCTCCTTACTTTATAATGACAGCTTG